>NW_014577454.1:222022-224662 GCF_000485595.1 Priapulus caudatus
ACACACACACACACACACACACACACACACACACACACACACACACACACACACACAAATACACACAAACACATTCACACATATATGTATATAAATATATATGTATATATATGTATATAAAAATAAATAAATATATACATATATATTTATATATATTAGAACCCATGCAGGTGAAACGATGTTGAAACAGCTCAGCTACATGTATCGCTGACTATCTGGACCGACATAACACTACGGCTCGGTCCTTTGCTAACCCTCGAAATCTTGGCTATACTAATTGAGTTACATTGTAATCAGTTAAGTTGCTAAATTAACAACTTAATGTGCAATCCAGTCGTATTAAGCAGGACTATAGTATTTATCTGTAAAAAGTGATTTTTTAACGAACTAACACGTATCTTAGTTATTTCTAACTTAACGAGCGATTGTATCTACGAAATAGATGTACTATATGGACTTCATTATTGTAGTTGCGCGCATCTATGTGTGACGTCATCGACGCACGATGATCTGATGACGGCATTACTCTGTGTGTCGCATTTCCGGCGGCGGTTGACGTAATACGCTCTTGCCGCGTGCGACATCTGGCGGCCGTTATATGGGCGCTATAGCTCTCTCGACAAATGCGTTTTCCCGTGTTGAGTCGATGTGAGAAATAAAAGCCGTTCGAGCCTATCTAAATCACTTGTACGTTCTCGTTGCTGGTTTCAATCTTCTTGCAACTCGCTTTGCGCGCGCATGCGTCCATTACACGCCAGTACAAACATATAACCGGCGCTCTGCGCATGCGCACGACGTACGGCGACGCCCGCGCGGACAGGTGTCGAGCGTCTGCTTGTCATTGCCTGCCTGCTGCGGCTGCCACAGCGCTTGTCTGTATAAATACCCGCAATTTTATTTGCTCTGCGCCAGAGTTGGCGTGCGTACGCTACGATGCCTGACAGACCATTTAACCCAGAGCCCTGCCGACACTTGGCAAGTTTTGCCAGATCATTTCTGAAGGGAAGCACGCATGCTAGCAAAACAATATTTTGACGAGAATTGATATGATATCGCTTCAGGTAGCATAATTAATAGTTGTCTGAAGATTATGAAATCGCTAAGAAAAATCATGAAGCTAGCTTTCCAAACTTATCGCAGTTACTTCGAGATTGTACTATCAAACACTAAACTCAAGCCGGTAAACCGCACATAATCTAACGTGTTTTACGCTTCTTTTCTCCTTCTGTCTTTAGTGTGTAAAACGTAGACGTTGCCCTACTTTTCTGCTAGTTTTATACTACAGTGTAGCCTTCACGCTATCTCACATAATACTAGATATCATGTGCATATATATGTGCATATATACCTCCTGCCTGTATATTAGAAATGCACTCACCTACGTTGTCATAAACATAGACGCGTGCAGTTAGTCCTCCCGACGGTGGCATTACATATAGATCCAATAAGCAATTACTAAGGTATTCATCTTATTAGCAATTAGCAATTACTAATGTTAATAATGTATTCATCTGACGAATATCACGTAGGAGTAGAGACGCAATAAAGAGAAGATGCTATTGTTGTTATTCTGAGAATAACGGGTTAACCAGAAATGGGGGCGTTTCAAAGCTGTACACACCGGTGCATCAGACACATTTTCACCCTTCAATAAACTAACGGCCGTGATTTCCTGCTTTACGAACGGAAAGCATTCATCGCTAAGTAAAAGACGGAAACAACGTTTACTAATGCATCCAGTTAATGTTTCAACTAACCTCGAGGTTTGCTAAGGTTTTGACAGAAATCATTCCTGAGCGCCTATATACATAGCTTCACGCCAATCGATCGTAAGATGTTCAGCAGAGACGGATGGTGGGCGGCTGAAGGAATTATCCACAATAGTTCACGGTGAGCGAATTCAGACGACGGCCGGCTGAAATATAGAGAGCAAGCGGAGACTGCCTATTGCGCCCGTGACACTGGGCAGAGAGCAAATTCGTGTTCAGGCCGCAAACTTGTAACGTTAGTGTGATAAGAAAATTCCAGCGCCACACTTCCAGCTGAATATTGGCGAGAAAGTACGCTTTTAGGTTGCTTTCGCAATTCGTGTGCTAATATGAATGAGGTCCCCTCATTCCATTCGAGAACTTCTTAGCATATCTCATTCTAACGATTGCCTGCATGCGGCCCAAGACAAATTGTAAATAAACCTGGGCTAACCCACGTATGCATGGCATGTTGTGTGTATGCGTTCGTGCGTGCGTGCGTGCGTGCGTGCGTGCGTGCGTGCGTGCGTGCGTGCGTGCGTGCGTGCGTGCGTGCGTGCGTGCGTGCGTGCGTTCGTGCGTGCATACTGCTGCTGCTGAGTCGGGTGCCTACCAGCACATAAACTTTTTATCGACTTGGATTTCGGTACGAAGCTGTACCTGTTAGGTAACCATGGTGATAGATTGAAAAATGCATGTAGATTTCTCGCAAACAAATCTGTACGCATGTATATTCAGTCAGCATTTGAGGGTTCATCACGCTGAACGCGATATCAATTTATATATATATATATGTGTGTGTGTGTGTGTGTGTGTGTATGCGCGCGCGCGTGTGTGTGTGTGTGTGTGTGTGTGTGTGTGTGTGTGTGTGTGTGTGTGTGTGTGTGTGTGT
>NW_014577454.1:225032-226530 GCF_000485595.1 Priapulus caudatus
TGTGTGTGTGTGTGTGTGTGTGTGTGTGTGTGTGTGTGTGTGTGTGTGTGTGTGTGTGTGCGTGTATGTGTTTGTGTGTGTGTGTGTATGCGCGTGCTTACGTGGGTGAGTGCGTGCGTGCGTCCATGCGTGTGTCGGTGTGTCTGGATGTGTGTATTTATGCACGTGTGCGCTCGTCTCTATTTCTATTGACGCTGAATTCATAGCTAATCAGAATACACACTTGGTTCGGCAAATATACTTGCCTAGACACTATGCTACATACTATGTTACGTGATGTAATTTCACACCTCACTCAGTAGTGGGGCTTTTCATGATGGCTGCATAAATGACCAGCGTGGCATTTCTTCTATATAAACGCAAATTGACCAATTAATATATGCTTTTTACATGTCTAGCCGGCATAAATCTCTGATCAAAAATCGGGCATCATCATGCATTGCCTCAGCATTTATTCCGAGAGAAAATATCAAACTGCTTCTTATATATATATATATATATATAGACACGAAATATAGCGGCAGTGCATAACTTTCTACGCAAGTTTGATGTATTTTTTCACAACAACTGCGCCGCTATGGATGCATTGCCGCTATGGATACACTGGTTTTCACCATTGCACTATACACATCGCGGAGTATTCGAACAATGACGAACTCGAACAAAGCCGAAAGAGGTGTTGTAAGGTTATGTAATGACAATGCATATATATATATATATATATATATATATATATATATATATATATATAGCGCATGCCTCTTGCATTAAGCAGACAAAAGCCAAGCATCAAACAGAAACGCGAACTCTTGCCTATTTTCTTATTTATATTACACGCAAATAGACAGGCACACAAGCATATACACGCACGCACACACTCATTCCCGTAAACAGACATATGCGTGCATGCGCATACGCGCAGGCACGCGCGTGCACGCGTGCCCCTGCACTCTTACGACCACGCGCGCACAGACAGAGGAAAGCGCGCGCGCACATTTCGACACTTACCTATGAATAGCCTGAAGTGATGAAAACCTAATTAAGTGCCAGACTGAATCGGAGAACACAAACGAAGTGAAGAGTATCTCATATAATTATAATACACGCGCTAGAGTGTGTGGCGGCTAGACTAATATAATGGTGTGATTGTCGCTAAGCAGAACACTATCGTTACTTTTTGTTGCGCATATACAATAGAAGGACCTCGCGATTTATCTTGTTAGGTTGGCAGCGGAACAACGGGGGCGAGTATACGCCATGTCTATTGTAGCCCGCGATTCGCACCTGCGCTTGTCAGAGTGAACGTCTGTGCTTGTCACAGTGAACGTCTGTGCTTGTCACAGTGAACGTCTGTGCTTGTCGCAGTGAACGTCTGTGCTTGTCGCAGTGAACGTCTGTGCTTGTCACAGTGAACGTCTGTGCTTGTCACAGTGAACGTCTGTGCTTGTCACAGTGAACGTCTGTGCTTGTCACAGTGAACGTCTGTGCTTGTCACAGT
>NW_014577454.1:227901-229621 GCF_000485595.1 Priapulus caudatus
AGAGGTGTTGTAAGGTTATGTAATGACAATGCATATATATATATATATATATATATATGTATGTATACCCGACACTGGTTATCTTCTTTAACTATAGCTTGTTAAAGTTCGTTTGCCTTCTTCAAACACGATTCCAGTAGAGAGCAGACATATAATGCATAGATATAATAACAGGAGCTAATCATACCTCGGTACCTAGGTATTATTAGCTCTTGATAATAGTGAAATACTGAGATAAAAACTGGTTGCACTGACATGCTACAAAAATATATACTTATAACGCCTATAAAGTAAAAACTATCCACCAATATTTTGTCTGCTAATTTTTCGGCACTATGTTACCGTATGGAATACCATGTTAAGTTTTTTCCACGATTATTTTTTGTGGAAATTTCTGCACATTCGACGCACACGTGAAAATGTTAGCGCACGGACAATAAGTGAAACTATTATCTGTTATTTGGAAATTATTTGTTTCTTAAATTAGCGACGCGTCGACATATATGTGATTTCACGACGATGTGTGATATTGTGGTCTAGTATGACACTAAGAATGTATCGCAATAATCCATAGCAGGCTGTCCGAGGATTGGTTATAGATGTCTACACTACGAATATATGACGATCGTAACAAATTAACAAATAAACATATCAGCATGCATGCATTGTCGAAATTAAACAAGCTAATCAGTAGGGTTACGACTACAAGAACACTCTTAACCCTTTCATAAACTATCTCTCTGTTACGTAAATCATCAACACCCCAACCAGATGGGCTGTCGTTTATAGACCGATTGAATCTGAGCAAAGCTAACAGACATTTCAAGCGCGTGGTGTCATCAAACGAGTATGGAAAGAGCCAGGTGATTGTATACATGTAGGAACCCAATGTAATAAAACTCGCATTGCGTGACGTATGAGTGATAGATGCCCACGTGATGCACATAGAATGTCGTTTACGTGCACATTGCCCCTATTGTGTTAATTGCGTTCGCCTCACGTTATGTGTTTACGTTAGCTCTGCAAACTATATAACCGGATGGCCGGAAGAGGACTAAAGAAAAACTATAGATATCGAAAGAGGGGAAGGGGGAGCGCGTGAGATCAAAAGCGATGGGGAGAGACGAAGGAAGCAGACAGAGACTAATACCAAACGTATGAATATGAATGTAATTAAGAGCGAAAGCCCGACGTAAACCGTTAATGACGAAATAAGCGCGTCGGCACAACAAAACAAAAACAACCGACTTTTCGTCTACCCACTGCGCACACGTCATTCGCACGTCAGCACTGGCAAACTAACAACTCAAGCTGTCCATCGCTATTGCGCCTGGCGCGTCGCCGTTAAATGCATTGCCTCATAGTCTTCACGCATCTGATTGATCAATTAGCAGCTCTGATCTTCTGGAAGTTGACCAGAATAAGAAATCGCGAGTGCGCTGCTGCCGGCTTGACGCGTGAGCGTGCGTGCGTGCAGATTCGATAATCGCAAAACAAGAGAATGGATAGCTGGACACACGGCGAGGCGTGTATATAGAACCAAGGCAAGCTTCATATATGCATCTATATATCTATTTTATCTATCTATCTATCTATTTTTCTATCTATATATCTATCTATCTATCTATCTATCTATTTAACCATCCATCCATCCATCCATCCATCCATCCATCCATCCATCCATCCATCCACCCATCCATCCATCCATCCATCCATCCAT
>NW_014577454.1:232025-234407 GCF_000485595.1 Priapulus caudatus
TATATATATATATATATAGTAATTACGTGTCATGCAGCGAAGCATTGAAAGTGCACGGTGTTGCAATATATACTAGTGCGCGCATGTGTATCATGTCAGAGATACGATAATGATATATTTATACTGATTATATTTGAGTATGATGTGTGCGCTGCCTCATCTTACTCGTGGGTATATGTGGGTAGCGGGTTGCAAATCAAAATCTCTCTCGATTCTCGTCGCGGTTTCCTGCCACCGGTGGCGCTTGCATCGCGTTCATAAAAAAAGGTAGCATAATACATTGAATTTTTCATTTCTATGAATCTATAATGGTATTCAATATTGTGTTCGAACACTCAAAGACTTCAAGAGATAAACGGAATTCTATCTTGGTCCGAGCAAGGGTAACAAGAGATACGCCAGAAAAGCGCAGAAAGGAATATGTATTCTTTTCAACTTTAAATGAGAGGGCGGAGCGTGAAAACTTTTGCTATAATGTTTGTTTAACTAAGTTACTTGCACTGTTCCAGAGTGCACGCGCTCTCACGCACCCTCGCTCGCACACACACGCGCGCGCGCGCACACACACGCGCGCATACACACACATACTCACGCACACACGCACACACACACACACACACACACACACACACACACACACACACACACACACGGTGCCTGCACAGTCGGTCATTATGTCGACTTTCCTATATCCGCCATCGTACGTCACTCGCATCGCCCCGCCGCGCAACGGCTCTCTCGATTTCCCGGATGACGTCATACCCGGTCGACTCTCTCGTTTTCCATCTTCTGCTTGCTTCGCGAACTGAACTCATCTTAATTTTAATCAATCGACTCCAACCACCTAGAGGCGAACGCGCGCAGCAGACGCGTGCATAGTGAGGCGAGTGCAGCGCCACCTTGCGGCGTCCGGCCGCACCTGCGTGGTGAAGCTCACGCGCGGGGCCCGTTAGCTTTGGTTGCTATATATAACGTAGCCGCACCGGTAGTGGCATTCAGCAGAGACTGCGAGAGAGAAACACAGAGAGAAACATACAGAGAGAGAGAGAGAAAGAGAGAGAGAGCGACGAGACACCGTATAGGGACCTGTGCGTGGGACTTTCTGTGTGCAAGAAGAACTTCGTCAACCTCGCGTGCGACTCGACACCGACAGGATGGGTAACTCGTGGCAGCTCGTCGTTGCCGTCACACTGGCCTACGTTTGCACGAGTTTAGTCTCGGGTGAGTTGTACTGCATGCTAAGAAGCCGTCTCCTTTCGCTATAGGTCCACGAAGGCGACGGTGACGGCTGCGAATTACGTCATGCTCAAATTATTTCAGAGACACTGTCACGCTTGACCGTGTCCCGTGTTGTATGTCGCGCTATATGCATGCTGAAAGTCACGCGGCATCGTTTGCTAGGTAGTTAATGTCAGGCCGTATGATTCGTCACGTATCGTAGGTCACGCCCTATCTTTTGTCCTGTATCTTAGGTCACACCCTAGCTTTCGACACATTTTAATGGTCACGTCGTATCAATTGTCACATGTCATTTGTCACGCCGTATCTTTCGTCACATTTTAATTGTCGCGTCGTATCAATTGTCACATGTCAATTGTCACGCCGTATCGTTCGTCACGTTTTAATGGTCACGTCGTATCAATTGCCACATGTCAATTGTCGCGCCATATCGTTCGTCACGTTTTAATGGTCATGTCGTATCAATTGTCACATGTCAATTGCCACGCCGTATCGTTCGTCACATTTTCATTCTCACGTCGTATCAAATTGTCGCGTGTCGATTGTCACGCCGTATCGCGCGTCACATGCGATACATAGTATGACCCGTGTCGCGTGTTTGTATCAATATTGTAATCACTGTCGCTATGGGTCTTCGTGCCATTCCGGCCACAGGCACTTGAAGCGTTTCAATAAAATATAATGCTAACTAAATACGAAATCTATTTACTACCAAATTCTTAATGTTTCTATACTCTCTTTCACCTATTATTGCCGACAGTTTCCTGTAAATTACGTCTAAATCCTACGTGCAACGCTACCAAAATCCTACGCTGCCAGCCGCCATTGCTTTCGCGGCTCCACTGTTTCACGCTTACACTAATATATATAGTTATATATAACTATAATATAACTATATATATTAGTGTAAGCGTGCAACAGTGGAGCCGCGAAAGGCAGCGTAGGATTTTGGTAGCGTTGCACGTATGATTTGGACGGCATTTGCAGGAAACTGTCGGCAATAATAGGTGAAAGAGAGTATAGAAACATTAAGAATTTGGTAGTAAATAGATTTCGTATTTAGTTAGCATTATATTTTATTGAAACGCTTCAAGTGCCTGTGATTCCGGCCTCGCGCGTCACCCTATCACATCGTATCCCGTT
>NW_014577454.1:235459-236674 GCF_000485595.1 Priapulus caudatus
TATGTGCGTGCGCATGTGTGTGTGTGTGTGTGTGTGTGTGTGTGTGTGTGTGTGTGTGTGTGTGTGTGTGTGTGTGTGTTTGTTATTAATAGGAAATATAACAGACGCCGGGCATAGTAGGAGTGCACGGTATGCACGGGGTTTACTGTAATTTTACTAGGTTTTCATCGACTTTCTATCGAGATCGCTATAACAAAATGTAATATAATTGTGTAGTTTCATGTAAAATCAGGAGTATATAAGTCTAGCGTAGGAGAGTATGACCCACCGAAAGAGAACAAGGAGAATTTCAATTACTAGCCCTGGTCCGCCATGATTTATTACGCGTAACTCAATAAACATGAAACCAAATGTTACCCTAAACATTCAACCATCGTCTCGTATTTAATCGTCTTGTCCATACTTAGTCACAATCCAGACAGATAGACAACCTATATAGATAGCCTCGGCATTAATTATCTATTGCATGCATTGCAATTAACAATAATCGTCATTAAATCAACAACCCAACTACAGTGACATTCTTTCTATGATGAGGCAAAAATTATTATGACGTTCGGCAGATGATTTGATAATTCTGATAGTTGGGATGTGTGCTTGTGGGATGCTTGAGTCAGCAGAAAGTTTGAAGCCATTGACCATGAGATGCCATGTATGATATGATGACTATGGTATTAGAAGAACGATAATGGCGGTTTCATATTTTAAATAACACGTTGTAGGTAACACTGTATGACAACTAATATAAGGAATCATGAGGAATATATGAGATAATAGCGGATAATAGGATAATATGATATATCAATCATCTTATTTCTAATCATATGACTGTAGCGCTGTTCGTATCCTAAGCTTCTCGTCTAATCAGCGAGCATGACAACATGTGTCTGATGTAGCGAGCGCATCGGGGGTGACCGCTGTATGCAGTGATGTAGCGATCGCATCGTGGGTGACCGCTGTATGCAGTGGAAGCCTGCTCGACGGATGCAAAATCAGTGTGCGTTGTTCGCGTTTAACACGAGATCGCTAAGTACGGGTGTTGTAATGCAGCATAGCTCGGTGGTGGAATTTTACATGACCGCTATGAACAGGTTCGTTCGAGATATCTGACCGCTGATACTATATATATATATATATAGTAATTACGTGTCATGCAGCGAAGCATTGAAAGTGCACGGTGTTGCAATATATACTAGTGCGCGCATGTGTATCATG
>NW_014577454.1:242466-245220 GCF_000485595.1 Priapulus caudatus
AGCATGGACAGGTGCGCATCAGTAGAAGGTGTATGTGTGTGTGTGTGTGTGTGTGTGTGTGTGTGCGTGTGCGTGTGCGTGTGCGTGTGCGTGTGCGTGTGCGTGTGCGTGTGCGTGTGCGCGTCGTGCGTGCGCGCGTGCGTGCGCGCACGCGGTCGTGTGTTATGTGTGTGTGTGTGTGTGTGTGTGTGTGTGTGTGTGTTGTGTGTGTCGTGCGTGGCTGTGCGTGCGTGTGTGTGTGTGTGGTGGTGTGTGTGTGTGTGTGTGTGGTGTGTGTGTGTGTGTGTGTGTGTAGTCATAGCGTTCACCGCATTCTCTCCATCGCTGAATAAGTGATAATCAAACAAAAAACTGAGATTTATGGCACGTTTAGTATGGCCGCTTGCTGTGATAATGATTATCGCATTGTATTACCCTCCCGTCTCCTTATTTACTATCTTATATCATAATATAATCACACATTCAACATTTCGCACTTGTTGTATCTATGGCACGTACGATGAATACAGGAATGTCACTATATTGTAGTGATTTGGATATCTGACTTGTGCACTAGCTAATAAACTGGCTAGGGTAAGTCAGTTGTATAAAATCAAAAAAGTAATAACGAAAGAATATATATTATTATCAGAGCTACCGCCATGGCGCGGCCAATCTTATATCCTGCGGGACTAGTCAGAAGATTTGTAACCGGGACGGGGAAGATTATGAGAGGCAATAGAGTGACTACGAAGTACGATTTAGTTTCATATTCATATAAAAATTCTACGCAATTATAGAAGCGAAATAGCGGTTTCAATAAAAATAAGATGTCAAGCAATACAGAAATCAAAAGGCCTGACCACAGAGGCCAGCCTATTATACTTTACGGCGTGAGCGCTACGCGGGCGCACGAAATATAAAGTAGTACCAGCAGCTAGAAAATAAACGGGTCCGCTGACACACGGCAAGGACTTCGAGTATCTGCGAGAGGCACCGGTCACGGGAGCCACTAGCTGAGTAAAGAAGCCGGTCGAGCCCCGCGTCACGACAGAACACTAGCTGACAGCGTGATCACACACCTGGATGGCCGCAGACGCCCGGTCATAGTCGGAGACCGTGGCCATACGTGCCATTGACCAACGACCATATTGAGCGGGAGTTAGGCCCTGCACGCTTGTCGGAGCAACCTCTCTTAACCGGACAAGGCTAGTCCATGTACAGTCAGTATGAGTCTATTGCACGCCTCTCGAAGTGCCTGTGGGATTGATTGTATATATTCACAGCAGGCTAGCGTCTCTTATGTACATCATACCTGCACGTTGAGTTGTGGAATAAATGTTAGGCGCTCGTCAGCCACTGATTAAACGTCCATACTGAGAGTGTTCCTTGCTTGGATTCACGCATACACGTTAACAGGACCACGCCGGCGGTACCACCCGACGAGCCCACGACACATCTCCCGTAGTCAACACCATTAGCGTTCCTCCCGCCCTTCCTAGGGATTGCGGGAGAAATACCAGGAAACAAACAAATACCCTGCGAGCGCTACGCGCAGGAAATGCCTGTGTCGAGTCACGCCTCGAAATGCCAACAGCATTTAGGGGTGGTCGCGGGATCGTCTCTCGCAAGAGAACAGACCTCAACAAAGAGAGCATGGGAAGTCTATGGAAGTACTCACGCTCGCGCTTCTTACGAGCGGAACGAGACGCATGGAAGACTCGGAACGGGAGAAGAGAGTGAAGCAGACCAAGGAGAAATACGCTTCCCACAAAGAGACATAGAAGACCTGGGAGACAGAACGGAGACTTCAGGAATCCACAGGGCTAGAGACTAAGGAACATTATGGAGATAGACCCGGGCTGTTACAGCAATTAGGGACGGGCGGCACGCGTCCAACGAAGATTCACGCCAAGGAATTTTTCCTTTACCTGAAAAGGGATGATCTCATATGTTTCTAGGCACCTACGCAAAAAGAGTCAAGGTTAAGAAGGATGAGAAAGAGGAAGCCGAAAATAAGGGAGATGGACCGAAAGAGTAGGAGCGCAGCAAGACACATGGAGGAAGAGGCAGCAAGGAGTTAGAAACCAGCTTGATCGGTAAGCAAATCAACGGACGGACGCAGCTCAAGTGTCTACTCAGCTGGCCAGGCGTAACCAGCGCCCAGCCACGAAGAAACACCCAGGCCACTGCAGAAAAAAACCGGTTTTGGACGGCCGGGGGACACTCGATCCCGCGATGTCCAAGAGTGGGCAGCAACAGCACCGAAAAAGAAATGGGAGGAAGAGAAATTACTAAATTAATGAGAAAGGATCCAGAACGGCAACAAACAGACCTAGCAGTGAGAGAAGGATGACAGGACCAAGCTTTGGGAGTCAGGATCGAACAGGATATGGCAGGAGAAGCCAAAGAAAAAACCACCAACATCGCACAGGGAGACAGCATAGCATTCAACAGTCAGACTAATAGTTGTGAATTAGTCGCGAAGGTATAATAGACTGCCAGACGCAGGAGTGGGGAGTTCAATTAATGCCTAAGTTAGAAGGTGACGGCTTTTGGAAACGGTAATGACCTGACACCGCTAAAGACGGCTAGAATAAATGGATCACTCACGGCCTCGATGAAACAACCCCAGATTTGACCCGGAGCATAGGGAGGCATATAACACCGAAGTGAACTGCGGAAGAAGCAAGTAGACGATAATGGAGAAAGTCCTGAGACTACGGGGCCGTGATAAAAAAGTTGCGAAAATCATACCCGGAAATTGTCAGGGAG
>NW_014577454.1:245245-246633 GCF_000485595.1 Priapulus caudatus
TTTCAGACGTGCAGTATAGAACACTGCATAATATAGCTTGCTAAGAGAGAAAGAAGGTTGGGAGACTGAGGAAAGGCGGCAGGTAAAAAAGCTAAGGGTGGTAAAAAACAATGAGGTTGAGCGAGGGACAGAGCGGGGGGCAAGGGAAGGACAGGAGGGGATGAATTAGTAGTTTTGCTTCCCACAGGCTAGGGCGCTCTTCCAATCATAAACACAGGTCTACTGATAACAATTTAATTCATAAATCTATGCTGAGATATCCCCTAACCATTTTAAATGCATATCCATCACAAAATATAACTCCTCTGGTGAGATATTGCGCATGCGCTAACACACTAACATAGCAAAATTGTGTACTGACTGGTATATGCAGAGGGCACCTTACATGCGAGGTATTCTTCCTATTTTTCAAGAGAGGTATACTTGTGAAATACTATCATATAAATCTATGCTCGAATACCTCCTGCCTATTCTAAATGCATAATTTTTGCAAAATATTATTATTCTCGGGAGATATTGCGCATGCGCGAGCATCGTTTCAGACGTGCAGTATGGACTGAAGAACACTGCAGAATATAGCTTGTTAAGAGAAAAAGAGGGTTGGGAGACTGAGGAAAGGCGGCAGGGAAGAAAGCTAAGGGCGGTAAAAAAGAATGAGGTTGAGCGAAGGACAGAGGGGGGGGCAAGGGTAGGACAGGAGGGGATGAATTAGTAGTTTTGCTTCCCAAAGGCTAGGGCGCTCTCCCAATCATAAACACAGGTCTACTGATAACAATTTATTTCATAAATCTATGCTGAGATATCTCCTAACCATTTTAAATACATATCCATCACAAAATGTAACTCCTCAGGTGAGATATTGCGCATGCGCTAACACTCTAACGTTGCCAAATTGTGTACTGACTGGTATATGCAGCGGGCACCTTACATGCGAGGTCTTCTTCCTATTTCTCAAGAGAGGTATGCTTGTGAAATATTATCATATAAATCTATGCTAGAATACCTCCTCCCTATTCTAAACGCATAATTTTTGCAAAATGTTATTATTCTCGGGAGATATTGCGCATGCGCGAGCACCGTTTCAGACGAGCAGTATGGATTCAAGAACATTGCATAATATAGCTTGCTAAGAGAGAAAGAGGGTTGGGAGACTGAGGAAAGGTGGCAGGGAAGAAAGCTAAGGGCGGTAAAAAAGAATGAGGTTGAGCGAGGGACAGAGCGTGAGGCAAGGGAAGGACAGGAGGAGGTGAATTGGTAGTTTTGCTTCCCACAGGCTAGGGCGCTCTCCCAATCATAAACCCAGGTCTACTGATAACAATTTATTTCATAAATCTATGCTGAAATATTCCCTAACCATTTTAAATGCATATCCATCACAAAATATAACT
>NW_014577454.1:248442-249022 GCF_000485595.1 Priapulus caudatus
TCTGGTGAGATATTGCGCATGCGCTAGCACACTAACGTAGTCAAATTGTGTACTGACTGGTATATGCAGCGGGCACCTTACATGCGATGTCGTTTTTCTATTTGTCAAGAAAGGCATACTTGTAAAATATTATCATATAAATCTAAGCTAGAATACCTCCTCCCTATTCTAAATGCATAATTTTTGCAAAATATTATTATTCTCGGGAGATATTGCGCATGCGCGAGCACCGTTTCAGACGAGCAGTATGGATTCAAGAACATTGCATAATATAGCTTGCTAAAAAAGAAAGAGGGTTGAGAGACTGAGGTAAGGCGGCAGGCAAGAAAGCTAAGGGCGGTAAAAAAGAATGAGGTTGAGCGAGCGACAGAGCGTGAGACAAGGGAAGGACAGGAGGAGGTGAATTGGTAGTTTTGCTTGCCACAAGCTAGGGGCACCGTTTCAGACGTATGGACTGAAGAACACTGCAGAATATAGCTTGCTAAGAGAGAAATAAGGTTGGTAGACTGAGGAAAGGTGGCAGAGAAGAAAGCTAAGGGCCGTAAAAAATAATGAGGTTAAGCGAGGAACAGAGCGGGGG
>NW_014577454.1:250037-251974 GCF_000485595.1 Priapulus caudatus
ATTATTCTCGGGAGATATTGCGCATGCGCTAGCACACTAACGTAGTCAAATTGGGTACTGACTGGTATATGCAGCAGCACCTTACATGCGAGGTCTTCTTCCTATTTCTCAAGAGAGGTATACTTGTGAGATATTATTATATAAATCTATGCTAGAATACCTCCTTCCTATTCTAAATGCATAATTTTTGCAAAATTTTATTATTCTCGGGAGATATTGCGCATGCGCGAGCACCGTTTCAGACGAGCAGTATGTATTCAAGAACATTGCATAGTATAGCTTGCTAAGAGAGAAATAAGGTTGGTAGACTGAGGAAAGGTGGCAGAGAAGAAAGCTAAGGGCGGTAAAAAAGAATGAGGTTGAGCGAGGGACAGAGCGTGAGACAAGGGAAGGACAGGAGGAGGTGAATTGGTAGTTTTGCTTGCCACAAGCTAGGGCGCTCTCCCAATCATAAACACAGGTCGACTGATAACAATTTATTTCATAAATCTATGCTGAGATATCCCCTAACAATTTTAAATGCATATCCATCACAAAATATAACTGCTCTGGTGAGATATTGCGCATGCGCTAAGGCGCTAACGTAGCCTAATTGTGTACTGACTGGTATATGCAGCGGACACATTACATGCGATGTCGTTTTCATATTTCTCAAGAGAGGTATACTTGTGAAATATTATCATATAAATCTATACTAGAATACCTCCTCCCTATTCTAAATGCATAATTTTTGCAAAATATTATTATTCTCGGGAGATATTGCGCAGGCACGAGCACCGTTTCAGACGTGCAGTATAGAACACTGCATAATATAGCTTGCTAAGAGAGAAAAAGAGTTGGGAGACTGAGGAAAGACGGCAGGAAAAAAGGTAAGGGCGGTAAAAAAGAATGAGGTTGAGCGAGGGACAGAGCAGGGGCAAGGAAAGGACAGGAGGTGATGAATTAGTGGTTTTGCTTCCCACAGACTAGGGCGCTCTCCCAATCATAAACACAGGTCTACTGATAACAATTTATTTCAGAAATCTATGCGGAGATATCCCTTAACCATTTTAAATGCATATCCATCACAAAATATAACTTCTCTGGTGAGATATTGCGCATGCGCTTACACGCTAAAATAGCCAAATTGTGTACTGACTGATATATGCAGCGGGCACCTTGCATGCGATGTAGTCTTCCTATTTCTCAAGAGAGGTATACTTGTGAAATATTATCATATAAATCTATGCTAGAATACCTCCTCTCTATTTTAAATGCATAATTTTTGCAAAATATTATTATTCTCGGAAAATATTGCGCATGACCGAGCACCGTTTTAGACGTGCAGTATGGACTAAAGAACATTGCATAATATAGCTTGCTAAAAGAGAAAGAGAGTTGGGAGCAGGGAAGAAAGCTAAGTGCGGTAAAAAGGAACGAGGTTGAGCGAGGGACAGAGGGGGGCAAGGGAAGGACAGGAGGGGATGAATTAGTAGTTTTGCTTCCCACCGGGGCGCTCTCCCAATCATAGTGTAAGCATAGATATGCATTTAAAATGGTTAGGGGATATCTCAGCATAGATTTCTGAAATAAATCGTTATCAGTTACCGAACTAGTATACACTGCATGGTATACCCGTGCACTCACTATCACCCTGAAATACCCGTGCACTCACTATTACCCTGAGACACCCGTGTACTCACCATTACCCAGGGACGCAAATCCTGTTTAAAAAGTTGGGGGGGAGCGGACGTGGTTCAAGAGTGTGAGAGGGAGCGATGCGACCGAGGAGGGAGGGCGTCTCCCCCCTTCCACGGTAAGAACTTTTCGTATTTTTGATATCTAAAAGGATCATTTTCGCGCATTTTAATTTCAGGTATCAACTATTGTTTCTATCGTGTTTACATGCCATAAACTATAGCTCCCAGCGGGCAAAAGACGTTGAAACAACGTTGAAA
>NW_014577454.1:252310-256393 GCF_000485595.1 Priapulus caudatus
TATATATATATATCAATCAGGAGTCTTTTTTATTCCTTCTATTTTTTTACTTAGTGTACTGGAGACAAGCACAAAATAATAATATTATAGAAGGGGCTTATAATTATGCAGAACCACATGCATCTTCAAAAACCTGGGGGGATTCAAAAACGGAGGAGACGTGTCCTCCGTGTTCCCGTGGCATTTGCGCCCATGACAGTATGGAATGAAGAACACTGCATAATATAGCTTGCTATGAGAGACGGAGGGTTGGAAGACTAAGGAAAGGCGACAGGGAAAAAAGCTAAGGGCGGTAAAAAAGAATGAGGCTGAGCGAGGGACAGAGGGGGGGGGCAAGGAAAGGACAGGACTGGATTAATTAGTAGTTTTGCTCCCCACAGGCTAGGGCGCTCTCCCAATCATTAACACAAGTCTACTGATAACAATTTAATTCATAAATTTATGCTGAGATATCCCCTAACCATTTTAAATGCATATCCATCACAAAATATAACTCCTCTGGTGAGATATTGCGCATGCGTAAACACACTAACAAAACAAAATTGTGTACTGACTGGTATATGCAGAGGGCACCTTACATGCGAGGTCTTCTTCCTATTTCTTAAGAGAGGTATACTTGTAAAATATTATTATATAAATCTATGCTAGAATACCTCTTCCCTATTCTAAACGCATAATTTTTGCAAAATATTATTATTCTCGGAAGATATTGCGCATGCGCAAGCACCGTTTCAGACGTATGGACTGAAGAACACTGCAGAATTTAGCTTGCTAAGAGAGAAAGAGGGTTGGTAGACTGAGGAAAGGCGGCAGGGAAGAAAGCTAAGGGCGGTAAAAAAGAATGAGGTTGAGCGAATGAGCGAATGACAGAGGGGGGAGGGGGCAAGAGAAGAACAGGAGGGGATGAATTAGTAGTTTTGCTTCCCATAGGCTAGGGCGCTCTCCCAATCATAAACACAGGTCTACTGATGACAATTTATTTCATAAATCTATGCTGAGATATCCCCTAACCATTTTAATTGCATATCCATCACAAAATGTAACTCCTCTGGTGAGATATTGCGCATGCGCCAACACTCTAACGGTGCCAAATTGTGTACTGACTGGTATATGCAGCGGGCACCTTACATGCGATGTCGTTTTCCTATTTCTCAAGAAAGGTATACTTGTGAAACATTATCATATAAATTTATGCTAGAATACCTCCTCCCTATTCTAAATGCATATTTTTTGCAAAATATTATTATTCTCGGGAGATATTGCGCAGGCACGAGCACCGTTTCAGACGTGCAGTATAGAACACTGCATAATATAGCTTGCTAAGAGAGAAAGAGAGTTGGGGAGACGAAAAGTGGCAGAGGAGAAAGCTAAGGGCGTAAAAAAAATGAGGTTGAGCGAGGGCACAGAGCGCTGAGGCAAGGAAGGCAGGAGGAGGGAATTGGTAGTTTGCTTCCCACAGGCCTAGGGCGCTCTCTCAATCATAAACCCATGGTCTACTGATAACAAGTTTATTTATAAATCTATGCTGAGATATCCCCCTAGACCATTTAATGCATATCCATAAAATTAACTGCTTCTGTGGATATTGGCATGCGCTACGAGCACTAACGTAGCCAAATTGTTACTGACTGGTATATGCAGCGGACCTTAACATGCGATGTCGTTTTCCTATTTCTCAAAAAGGTATACCGTTGTGAAAATTATCATATAAAATCTATGCTAAAATACCCATCCTCCCTACTTCTAAATGCATAATTTTTGCCAAAATATTAGTTATTCTCGGGATGATATTGCGCTCATCGCGAGCACCGTTTCAGACGGGCAGTATGATTCAAGAACATTGCATAATATAGCTTGCTAAAAGAGAAAGAGGGATTGGGAGACTGAGGAAAGCGGCAGGAAGAAGCTAAGGGCGGTAAAAAAGGGTTAGCGAGGACAGAGCGTGAGGCAAAGGAAGGACAGTGAAGATGGTGAAGTTGGGTTAGTTTTGGCTTGCCACAAGCTACGCGCGCTCTCCCAATCAAAAGCACGGGTCGACTGATAACAATTTATTTCATATAGATCTAATGCTGGCAAATATCCCCTAAGCAATTTAAATGCATATCCATCATCAAAATATAACTAGCTTTGGTGAGATATTGCGCTTGCGTAAGGCGCTAAACGATAGCCTATTGTGTACTGCCCCTTGTATTGCGGCGAGACACCTTACATGCGATGTCGTTTTATTTCTCAAGAGAGGTAACTGCGAGTCTTCTTCGCTATTTCTTAAACGAGGTATAGGTTTGGAAATATCTCTTATTAAATCTATGTAGAATACCTTCTCCCTATTCTAAACGCATAATTTTTTCAATATATTTTTCTTCTCAGGAGATATTGCGCATGCGCGAGCACTGTTTCAGGCGTACATGCAGTAGTTATACCCAGGGATACCCGTGCGACTCACTATTACCAGCCCACTAGATCTATCGAATACCCGTCACTAGCTCACTATTACCTGCAGGATACCCGTGCACATAGCTACTTTACACTGGGTAGCCGTGCAGCTGCCACTTTCCTGACTCTACATCCCATAGAAATACCCGTCGTACTCACTATCCACTGAGATACCATTTTAGCCCACAATTACATGAAAATACCCGTGCCACTCACATTCCACTGAGATACCATTATACCCACAATTACCATGAATCCCGCCTGCACTCACTATTATACACTGCATGTGATACCCGTGCACTCACTATTATACACTGCATGTGATACCGCGTGCACTCACTATTGGGATATCCGTGATCACTTGGGAATACGTCACTCAGTTTATGATGGGATCACCCTGGTACCGTCACTATTATAACCTGGGATCACCCGCTGTCACTATATATAACTGGATAGCCCGTCCACTTTATTGTTACGCTACACTATTATAATCCTGGGATAACCCGTCACTCATATCCCCTGAAAATACCCGTGGCACTCACTATCACCCTGAAATACCCGTGCACATCACTATCACCCTGAAATACCCGTGTATTTAAACAGCATTATGTTGGGATTCTAAACAGATTCTAACAACGCCGGGTGCGCCACTAGTCACTAATAAATAGGAAAGTGAAGAGAATGATGTATTATTACCACTAGATGGCGGTGTGAGATTGTTAGTTAGAATCCCTTGATAGGTAAAACAGGGGGTCACCTGGCATTCATACTAACAAAAAATAAATAATAATAATAATAATAAATAATAATAATCAATAATAGTTCTAATAATATAGGCTTAAAGAATTTGCCATTTATTAGTAGAATATATTTTGTGTAATTAAAATATTACCTGTTGAATTGTTATAGCCCACTACAACATATATAATTTATCTTACAGGGCCAAAGACACCAAAAGAAATTTCAGAAATACAGGAAAACCGGGCATGCACCCCTTAGCGTGTGTAGGCACTGGTAAACACGCACCGTGTATGCTTCTATCGGCTGTCCCACGACTGCACAGAGAACGAACCATCTGCACTGCCGACACAGCATGATTGTCTAGCGTCTCTGAAAATAACTTGAACATCCACGGCATCGCTGCAGATTGACAATTTAACGAATGTAACTGGTCTGTGGTATCTATGCAGAATTATTATTTCGCCGCACGCAACAAGAGACTGTTGATTTCCCAATTCGCGAACCTTTCATTTAATGGTATCTATGCACCGCATCTTACGTGTGAAAAGCATATATCCGATGCCAATGTAGTATATGTTTTATGTTGCCACGGACACATGCCCCGAGTAAATTTGTAGGCAGATGATATTGTAACATAGCCTATCCTCTTGCAAATCCATTGCAGTTCTCGCATGAAATGCAAACGCGTAACGTTATGTAAGTAATGTATATGCCCAATTAAGACCGAAATGCATCGACATGATTAAAGGTAATTATGTCCGTGCTGGGCGAATTATCAGCGTTATAATAGCATAACTTGCGAATCTGTTCAATACATATTGCTGTGTTTGTGTTTATGTGTGCGTCTGCGTGCGTACGCATCATTGCTGCGCGCGCGCGTGTGCGCGCGTTTTTGTATTTACGCATCTG
>NW_014577454.1:256418-258078 GCF_000485595.1 Priapulus caudatus
TGCACTACAACATATATATCTTGTTAACTAAAATGTTATTACAGGGCCAAAGACACCAAAAGAAATTTCAGAAATACAGGAAAACCGGGCATGCACCCCTTAGCGTGTGTAGGCACTGGTAAACACGCACCGTGTATGCTTCTATCGGATGTGCCGTGGGGACTGCACAGAGAACGAACCATCTGCACTGCCGAACACAGCAAGATGTCTAGGTCTTGAAAATAACTTGAAATCCCACGCATCGCTGCAATTGACAATTAACGAATGTAACGTCTGTGCGTATCTATGCAGAATGTTATTATTTCGCCGCACGCAACACAGAACTGTTGATTTCCCAATTCCGTACCTTTCATTAATGGTATCTATGCACCGCATTTACGTGTGAATAAGCATATATCGGATGGCCAATGTAGTATCATTTTCATGTTGCCACGCACATGCCCGAGTAAATTTGTGAGGCAGATTATTGTAACTAGCCTATCGCTTTGAAATACTATTGCATTTCTCGCATGATAATGCAAACGCGTAAGTTACTGTAAGGTATTATATGCCAATTAAAGACGAAATCATTCGACATGGATTAAAGGTAATTATGTCGTATGGCGAATTTATCATGCGTATAAATAGCATCTCTATGCTACGTGAACCTTTATTGAGTAGTGTGGATGAATAGGTATAAATTGCGAATCTGTCAATACATTTGCGTGTGTTTGTGTTTATGTGTGCGTGCGTGCGTACGTGTGTGCGTGCGTACGTGTATGCGTGCGTACGTGTGTGCTTGCGCGCGTGTATTTTACGCATGGTGTTTTTTATCCGTTTTTTATCAGTATGGGATATTTGCTATTTTACGGCATATTGAAACCGAAAATGAATATGCCTAAGAATACCTAGTAATGATAAAATAAAAATGAATATACCAATGGGTGAATGTTTTAGCAGCACGAAAACTACATAAAAGTGTAACGTTATAATTTTATTTATATATAAGTATTCCATAATGACTAATATTTAATTTTTGACTAAAAGCTTGAATGTGTAAGAATATAATGTCTACATTACCATCGTATTACCAAACGTATAACGCGTACTGCGTTTCCTTTTACCTGAAATCTAGTCTCTGACACGTCGTCACGCTGGCCGACTCAAATCAACCGCTCGCAGAAATTACAAGTGGCTTTTTTTCTAATTTCGTCGACCGCGAGCAGTGAAGGAGACTCGCCTTTTCGACGGAGCGAGCCAGTAGGTGCCATACATTACACACCTCACGCTCATATATATCTTCGTCAATGCAGGCTGCCGGTTATCAACCAGCTAATACCTATGGTTCGCAGAAAATATATCATTCTCGCGTATAAAGACGAAAGTCGAGGCAGGAAGTGTGCGCGAATTGAATTTGCCAATAATTATATACTTGCGGGGCGAACGCTACTCATTACACACGCTCGATAATTTACGTGCCTCAATCACCGGCGACCTTAAATATAGATGCCATGGTGTAAAAGCGTTTCAATAATCGCTATAGCGAACCAATCAATCGCTAATGCGCGAGCGCGCTACACTTCGAAATTTCTCTCTCTCGCTCTCTCTCTCTCTCTCGCTCTCTCTCTCTCTCTCTCTCTTTCTCTTTCTCTTTCTCTTTCTCTTTCTCTTTCTCTTTCTC
>NW_014577454.1:258438-261822 GCF_000485595.1 Priapulus caudatus
TCTTTCTTTCTTTCTTTCTTTCTTTCTCTCTCTCTCTCTCTCTCTCTCTCTCTCTCTGTCTCAGCCATCGTCATAATTGCGTGTGTGTGCTGAGGTTGTTTCTCCGTGATGCTGTCGCTAGTCCTTTAGTGCATGCGTTGACTTTACGCAGCCAACATCCTCCATGTTTTTTTGCGCATCTTCTAGTTTTTTTGCGATTTTTTCGCGCGTTTAGTGTCGGTAACGAGCCGCTCGACCCTCCCCGCTCTCCGTTGATTATTTGTGGATTTTTTTTTTCGGAGCGGCCACGCCTGTTCAAGGTAATATTGCTTGAGTTGTCGTGAGTCAGTCGATGTCGTCTGGGATTTTGCGGCAGCTTCCAGCATTGCGCGTCACGCGATGACTTCAATAGCATGTCATTCCATTTTGGCATCAATCTTCGTCGTTTTATAATATATATGGCGTTGAACGAGGCCAGCAATTTGCGGGCACTCTGCTTTTACACTTTCTGTCAATTTCTTCGACATTCAACCGAGAAAATTTCGTGCCAATCGCCGCCAGCGAGAGAGCAACAGCGCACTTAAAATTAGGCGTAGAAGAGTAATGAGGAGTTATTAGCACCTGCTCTCCTTCTATAAACAGCACTCGCGTCAATACGAATCTCTGTTGAGTTTATGTTATGCATCCATCCGCTCTAGTTAGGAAAAGAGAGTTGCCGTAGGCCTACTACATCACCCACTAACGGTATGCTGTTTTTTATGTTTCATTTTGCATTTACTCTGCTGTCGCAATGATCTAATTTTGTTTTGTTTTTTCCTCTGCGCACGCTCGGTAACCCTGGTTACGAACCAAGGTCAGCCGATGTTGTCTACCGCGCATGCGCTCGCCGCGCTGTTGATACGTAAGCAGCCGGATGCGTGATTTGGTTAGGGAGTTTATTTTTGACTCGCGTTTAAAATTAACACGCAGGGACGTGTACAGGATTTGGACCAGGGGGGTCTAACCGTAATCCAAACTTGCGAGCACGCGAAGGGGGGGTCTGGGAGGTCCTCCCCCAGAAAAAATTAGACCCTTTCAGATGCGTTTTCTGCGCGAGCAGGGGGGGTCCGGACCCCCTGGACCCCCCCCCCTGTACACGCCCCTGACACGTGCCAGTTGGTCTCATCTGTGCTCTTGTTCATTTGCGTTAACGGTTTGTACGAACTTTAATGGCGGAGAAGCAAGCACTACAAAAGATTTATTACCAAATTTAAGCAATGTTTGATGAGGAGCCCGAACGCCCTCCCCCCTCTTCCCTCCTCCCTCAACCACAATTTGTCGACATCGCTGAAAATATAACATTGCTTTATTCTCGACATTTCAAACGAAAGCATGGCAGCGAATCCCGTTGTCTATTAATTACACATTCGCATGCGCGCTTTTGTCGTGTTATTATTAAAGTGCCATGCCAGCGTTCTGCCGCTCACCGGCGCGGCGGGCGCACACATGAGAGAGAGAGTAAACAGAGTAGATATACGCGCGACGTTCGTCCCCGCGCAAAAATACAGCTGTCACGTTAGATGATATTTCCACGAAAACGCATTAGTTTAAATAAGAAATGAGCATGTTGTACTAGATAGAGGCCGGCAGCACACAGCCACTCCAGTCACTGGATGCTCTCTCTCTCTCTCTCTGCCACATCGCTCCCTAATTTTAATTACGTCGTCGTCCAAAAGAGGGCGCCAATTCATCTCTAGATTACAAGGAGGCGGCGTCTTCGTTCCTTGTCGAACGTCGACGCGCTAATCCCCAACGTCATCTCGCTGATGCCTGACGGGTAACCACGACTATAGACTGCCACCCGTCACCTGCCGCGCACGGGTACACGTAGGGCGCGAGCGGGGAAGAGGTCCCGTCTAAAGCCCGGCGCACATTGCCGAACATTTTGCTCAAAAACATTATCGTAGCAATGTTCCATGAAATGTTCGGCAATGTGCGGTGATAAAAGTCGCCGAACATTTGTTCCGAACAATGTTTCTGAAGAACGGAAATGTTTGATATCTCGAACATTGTTTGTCGAATGTTCGTCAATGTGCGCTGAATGTCGAACAATTCTAGGAACATTATAAGAAAATTCTAGGAATTTGTAAAGTAGTAACCAATAGCAACACGATATGTGGTCACATGATTTTTTGTGCCCAATCATGCTCCGATCACGTGACTCTTTACAACACAGCTACTAGACGGCGCCACAAGGTTGTTCGCTGCAAAATGTTCGGCAATGTGCGCTCAGCAATTGTTTACCCGCACATTGCCAGACAAAAACATTTGTTCGGACGAACACTTGTTCGGGAAAAAGTTCGACAATGTGCGCCAGGCTTAAGCGCGAAGCGGTGCCGTCTCGACCGGGCGATATTCGAGAGGCGTAATGAACTCAGCGATCGCCATGTTCCGAGGAAATTGCGATCCGTGTAACGGCGGCATACTCAAATAGAGTGACGGACGAATCGAGGCGACAAATCGTTCGACGTCGGCCTTCACCGCGTGCGCGCGTAAATAGCGACGTCGACACGCGCTCACTGATGACTTCATCACTGCGGATCGTGGCTGCAGTGTCTCTCCATCACCGCATGCCGCATGTCGCCGGCGACTACTGACTGCGACCAGCGCAAACTGCCGACGTATCTTCATTGTGCGCGCGGCAACAATGTTGGATAACTAGCTGCTGTTTTTTCCTCTTCTATTATTACGGTCGAATTGAAAGCGAACTCCTCTCCGCTTCTGGTGTTCTAGCAAATTATGGGCTAGTTAAGTTAAACTGTATATAGGGTCTATATATCGTCAATCGTGGATTGCACCTGCCCCCGTGTAAAATGTGATTTGTAAGAAAACGTAGAAGCTAATCTAAACGGCTATAAGGAGGCAAAACGCAGGCTTGTCGAGCTTCCGTGTAAATCTATTAGTGAGGATTTGATGTCAGGCTCGTTGGGCAGGTGGCCCATACGCGAAAATAGCGATGTATTGAAGTCTTCGTTTGTCCAGTTCAGTCGGCTGTATGTAAGCAGGTTCTACGTCTCTAGCGCTTGCTTGCGTTATTGTGCTTCGCGAAGGATACGAAGAGATCTTTTCAAATTGTGCAAAATGTGATTATATATAATTTCTTCTATTACTTGTCGGGGATACTTGCTTGCCTTTGTCGTGCGAACCCGAACGAGACGCGGAAGGAGTAGGCGGACGAAAGGTTTTCGGTGACTCTTAATGTCGTGTAAAGTGTACGCGCTGCCGCACGTCTCGATCGTAGCGTCCGTGAGCAAATTCGACCATAAAATTGTTTGCCGGGATATATATATAATTATGTGTATGTATGTATGTATGTATGTATGTATGTATGTATGTATGTATGTATGTATGTATGTATGTATGTAT
>NW_014577455.1:0-760 GCF_000485595.1 Priapulus caudatus
TACTATATATATATATATATACTATATATATATATATATATATATATATATATAATAGTTAGTTATTTTTATTTTTTATTTATTCATTTATTCATTCATTTGTTGGTGCATCGTCGGCTGTGTTGGCTTCATTGAGGATCTCTAGGCCCGTGTAAACAACGTTGGCCTTAGTGATTCTGCTGAACATGCGCAACATATGTCACACATCACTCATGCGTTTTCATGCCTATGCATTACGCTTTTCATCGGTGTTAGTAAACTCGCGTGTAATGTATATTTAAATAATTCACGCCATACTATATTCTTCTGTGGCCGAGGTCTTCCGGCAGTTTTTGCGACTAAGTTCATGATTGATAAGGTCTTTCAGTCAGGAGCGCTGCTGGCTTATGCGGATGTCAGCGAATGTGATCCTGAATAGACTCAAAAACGCCGTGTTCTATTGAAAATATCTGACCACGAGAAATGCGCAAAGTGTGGCAATTGTGAAGCATTAATGCGCGAGTCGGCACCGCACGAGTCTTACACTTACAGCTTTGCTTCTTTCTACATGCGTGTGCTGCCATGCAGTTAGCTGTTGCCTGCTGCAGAGAGCGATGCAAGCGACAAGCGTGCGTTTAACCGCCGCGAGATTGCAGCAGTGTGCACAGTCTGCCACGCAGCGCGCGATGGGCATAGGGTGCGAGTACCTACTCGCAGTGTTAACAAATACGCAGTGGCTACGCGTCCGGTCATCCATTACAAAGCTCAGCACAGATTCCCA
>NW_014577455.1:1449-13606 GCF_000485595.1 Priapulus caudatus
AATTTATTTAATTTCACGCCCTGAAGTTATTCTCGTACATATCGCGTCCCATAGATGGCGCGACGAGGCTCTCTTCGAGGGATTTTGCACAGAATTTTCCACACCACGACCGGCGAGTCGGCTTAGACTGCCCCGCGGTCGACAGTTTGACACGCTGCACTAACTATAAGTTTAGTGTAGCGAAACAGACTTGGCCCAATTAACGTCCGTACCAGTCTAACTAAAATCGTGACGTGGCGTTTTCATTATCGTAGCCATGTTGGTTTCCCGGACGTTCATTGGCTAAGCCCGTTCATTGATGTTTCTTTACACTGAGAATTCCCACTAGATGTTCTCTGGGAAAGCAGCAGCCGTATGTCTGTTATGACCCCCGATGGCATGAGGTTTCCGATGATGACGTCATACTTGAACGATGTATATATAGCACAGCAGAGCGCATAATACCATAGCCCTCTGCATAGAGCGTATAGCATAGACGATCTCTTGTTTGCAATTTATACATACCCATCGATCTTGCATCCATGAATGTATCATGCCACGCTGTTGTAGTGCGTGTAAGTGTAAGGTTGTTCCATGTGAGTCGTCGAAAGCAGGATACATTTCTTTCCATAGGTGAGTGAACCTTCGAATAGTCATCGTCTAGTTCTTACATAATGTTCTATCTATATCATCTATATGTCTCGAAATGCCAACGTATAATTATCAAGATAATGAAATGATCGATTGAGATATGCACGTAAATGCGTTTCTGTAAATCCGTAGCATTACTTAGTATGGAAGCAGGGACAGGTGATAGCATAACATGGTCTTGATTATACTGTGTTGTCCGTCGTGGATATCATGTGTGTCGTATATATATATATATATCTATATATTACGCTTGCAATATATATGGAATTCTAGCGCACGGAGACCAAATTAGACGGAGACGGAAGACGTCTTGATACATATACATATATATACATCAGTAGGCCTACTATGTTATAAGAGCAGAATAATTCCTTATAGTAACGATTACAACTATTAGTCAGTCTACGCAAATATGAAAGTTCATGTTTAATTTCAACCNTATATCATAAGCAGGCTATATCATAAGGCAGGTCTATATCATAAGCAGGCTATATCATAAGGCAGGTCTATATCATAAGCAGGCTATATCATAAGCAGGTAAAATGAGTACATGAATACAGTGAGAGAGGATTGTAACTCGCTTGTCTGAACGTAAAGAGTCAAAATTATTATTGTAGTTGAATATTGGCCTAATAATTGGGCTTCATTTCTAATGCCTAAGTTAAAGCCTAATGTTTTTAATCATGAAATTTGGCTAGTTGCCCAGTGCCATTGCCAGTGCTAGTGTGAAATATTGCAACGTCACTGGCCATATTCCCCTTCCTAACTGAAGAGCTCTGTGTGATGAGTAGTAGGGCTGTATGGTACACTATGTAACGAACAGTTAGCTATGAAGCTGTGTGTGCTTTTAAAATGTGGATGTGAAAACACAGTATGACTATGTTGGGTTTGTCAAAAGTAAACACAAATGGAAATTTATGCTGCAACAACTGTATCCTGCACAACTGTACAGTGTAGGCTGCAATTTATGCACGACTGGCATCTCTAAGTGTTTGGGGGAGGCGCAAATTAGGTTCAGCATTGAATGCATACATGTCGGACGCGACATGTGAGAAAGGCTTAGAAATAATCCTGATATATATATATCATACACACACATATATATATATATATGTGTTTAGTGTATCATACACTGCAGCAGTAAATACCATCCAGTACTCCTCGCACATTGTATGTCTTGGTCTATGACATCAGATAAATGTTCTGTCATTGTATTATTCTCTATCAATAATATTTGTTTGTAAATATTAAGATTTCTTCTAATAGTTATTTAACTTTAATTAATGTGCTTGTTAAAATTCCCTGCAGAATCATCTGAGATCTGGATTACGCATAACAACTACATGCCAGTGTATTGAGGAGCTAGTATCAAACGCCATAGATGCCAAAGCCACGTGCATTGCTGTACGAGTAGACTTGGACACTTTTAAACTACAAGTTGTCGACAATGGAATTGGCATTTCAGAGAGTGATCTATCACTCCTAGGACACAGGTACGTCTAACTGTTCACCATCATTTTTCTAGTTAAAATAAAGCGTTTTCTTGTTCATTAATACTTTATGAACAAAATTAGTGAACTGTAAACCGGGGTCATTCCTGTATTGTGTTAATCTGTCTGTAAGTGAGTGCATGGTTGTACTGGTGTGGTCATGACTGTATTAAGGATACTCTCCACGTTGTGCATGAAATTTCATCGATTTTTCGTTTTCAACTTTATTCGATGGCTAACACTATGTTCCACCTGTGTACATGCTCATTTCTCCATATAACGGTACATGTGAACTGTCAGAGCGTTTTTGCTTACCCGCGTACATGTGTAGTAAGCAGCGGCTGACGTCATTATGAAGTCAGAGACATGATACAACCACGATATTAACTAAGCCAGTATCATTCAGCGTCAACCTTGCTACAGCTGTCATTACATGTATTCATGTACATTCATGTACATCTGCTAGTGATCCAACAAGTATCCCACGCCCAAAATAGTTCTAACACTTCGGAACATTTTACCAATTTAGTGGTGTCAGTTAGTCATGGATATGTCGCAGTAAGTACTAACAATAGATATATCCCATACGTTCACCCATTTTGCACACAGGCGGTCCGGTCACTCATGGTGAAAAATAGAAAAACCCTCATTTCTCTGTTTCGATTTCTGACATATAGTAGCCGATGTATAAATGGATATTTCTTTGTGATTACAACTCGGATTAATTTAATTTTACACTCGTTTTAATGGTAACATATTGTGGTAAAGGGATTGTTATTAAGTGCCGTACTTTATTAGTTATGCCTCTTTATTCGCTAAAATTTTCTATTTTAACACACAACTTGATTTTTAAGCAGTTTTTTCCAGTTTTCTTGGTAAATATGAAAATTTAAAAAAAATCCTGACGCACTATTTTGGTGCATATTGTGCTTAAAATGTGGCAAAAATTTTGTATTCTCACTCTTTCTGGTAGTTGAGAAATATCCAAAATACCATTTTTACATAAAAATTCAAAATTTGTGTGATAACACAATTAGGTGCTGGAAATTTCATGAAATTTTTTGGCTTGAGCATAGAGATATATCTCCTCTATAAATAAAACAAGTGATTGATTCGATTCATTCGCCAATAAACGTTTAATCTTCACTAGAGCACTACCTGTGCACAATGTGGAGAGTATCCTTAAAGGATTTTTTTTTTTTTATAGATATGCAACGAGCAAGTGCAAAAGTTTGCAAGATTTGTCATCTGTCTCTACATTTGGCTTCCGAGGTGAATCGATAGCCAGCATCGCCAATGTGAGCAAAAAGCTTCAGGTCGTCAGCCGTTACATTGACACTGCCGACGTCTTCCAGAAGTGTTTTACTGGGGGTCAGTCGTCCTGCGTGGAGCTATGCTCGTCCGGTAGACCAAGTCATGGTACAACCGTCACCGTTGAGGGCCTGTTCCACGAGGCACCGGTGCGGAGACTCCGGATTGTGCCCGCGTTAGCATTCCCTCGCATGCGTAAGCTGCTCGAATGTATAGCACTGATGCACCCACACGTATCCTTCTCCCTCCGCAATGACGCATCAGGGGAGGTGTGCATGAAGACCAGGAAGAATGCCTCTGTTCTCGGCGTTTTCACCGAGCTGTTTGACGAGGTGGCCGCATCCCTGCTGCGCGAGGTCAACTACTGCTGTTGTCCGTTTGAACTCTACGGCCACGTAGGGAGAAACGGTCGGCCCCGTAAAGATCAGCAGTGGTTGTACGTGAATAAGAGGCCGGTGGAGAAAACGAGAGTGCATAGTTTCATTAACCGCTTCTGGCAGAAAACTGTGCATGGCTCACGTTCGACAATGCCTCCAGGTGGCGACACCTGCTGCAAATCATCACGTGATAATGCTGCTTATCCTGTTTATATCCTCAACATCAGCTGCCCTTTGGATGAGGTAGATGTGACGTCAGTATCTGAAACCCACTCAGTTGAGTTTAAAAATTGGGAAACTGTGCTGGAGTGCATCAGGAAAGCATTGAAGCAAGTCTGGCAAAAGGAAAACGTTGGTAGTGGTGACATGCAGGAATCAGAAGGGTTGCTCCAAGAGGTCTTGTTGCTTCAATCAGAAACTGTGAATAATGAAAATGAATCAACCTCCAAGAGAGCTCTAAACAAGCACAGTTGTTTAGATGAGAAAGATGATGAATATGTAAATTCTCTACAGTCTTTACAATCAAAGATTGTCCACAGGCCCATAAAGCGCTTAGCTAAAGTGAATGAAGTTTTAGCTTCACCTCCAGCCATGAAGAAGCGCTGCTTGTCAACACCAAAACTGTTTCACAAATCTGGGGATGCAGAACATCAAGAGGAAGAGAAAAAATACAGAGGATGCTGTGATACTCTGAAGTCTCAACGAAGCCATTTGCGTCAGTCTCACAAACAGATTTTGTCAGAAATTGCCCTCGATATCTCGAAAGTTTTTCCCCGTTTAAAAATCAGAGACAAAGACACAAGTCCAAAAAAATGTCTTAGTAGAGGACTGAGTCGGCTTCGGGCACGCAAATCTGCAGTGAACATAAATAGTGTATCCAATGAGGAGGAACTGCACAGGGGGAGGATCTTTGCAGCATATCAGATAAGCCACAGTAAGGGTTCTGGTATTACGCCCACGTGTAATAGAAATAATGTCATTCAGGGTGATGGTAGTTTTTCACAACTGCATCCAGTTTCCACCGGGATGAACCACATAAGCTCACTGACCAAACTAAGAAGTTTGCGGCGGTCTGCTCAAGCCACGGACAGGAGCACACCTACACTACATGTCCAAGGTATTGTATCTCCTTCTCACGGCGGATCCCATACCTTACCATCATGTAAACTAAACCACAAACTTAAAAAGCCGATCTCCATCTATGACAAATATAACACTGTGTTGCTCAACAACAAAAGTAACAAAGGAAGTAAAGCTACCACGGTGCGAAAAAATGTACCAGAGAATGAATGCAATCAAAATGGGTATGAGCACCAGAAAACCAAACTGATCAGCCCTAACATAAAAACATCATCAGATATGGCATGCAAAGAAAGTCCTGCACACGTTCAACATGTTAAGCCTAATGTTGTCCCTCTCAGGAATGAAACCAGTCACTGCAGATTGCGGTTTCAAGAAGACTCTACATCAGATGACAGGATGTTAGGTTTTTACACTAGTTGCTGTGACTATCCTGCTAGCACTGATCCATTACGATTAGTGGAAGTTGAGCATTTGGGCTGTAACTGTGAGAGTAGCATTGAAAAATCATGGGATTATGGGGTTCCAGCAGATGTTGACTTCAACAGCTTGACCCCAACACAGAACGAGCTATCGTTAGCAAATGCTAAGATTGGAATTAGTCGATGTCCTTGTGACAAAGCAGATTGCAAAGAATTTGCTTTCGATAAAAAGCTAAGCATATGCACTTTTGTACCCAATGTAGATATTGCAGCAGAATTGGGGCCCATAGATTGCTCATCCAGCCTAAACAGTCACATAGATGTGTGCTCTGAAAGAACTGTCTCACCAGTTGGAAAAGCTGGTTCACTCAGTTATGACACCAACCCTTTCTTTGGTGATTGCACTGGTAGATATAACACACTGGCTGCGAAATTGCAACCTAACGACGATAAAGAGTGCACATGGCTTGATCTAAGAACGTTACGTTCTTACACTGACCAGTTAGGCGATGAGAGTAACATAGAACACATAGGGGAAGGTGCTAATGAGGCATTAGCTGGGCAATTCACTGACTCTGCCACACGTACTGCTGCTCTATGTGATAAGGATTTATTCATGGACATTACAAGTGACATGGAGCGTATTTGCTGGGATTCCTTGACTCATAGTTGTGTGCTTTCAGACCTGGACAGAAATGAAGCAGTGCATTGCTTGAATGTCAATAGTAGGGAATCTATAGATATGGAAAGATGTGGCAAGAAAAGCCCTCTGTGTCTGTCTGTTAGTAAATCAGATTGCACCTTAGATATTCCAAACGTTAATATCAATCTGGAAGGTAAAAGCTTCACTCCACTAAAAGTATCACCGAACTCATCTCTCCAGCCTGTGCTGTCAAAGCCTACTGTCAGTGATTCTTCACTCCATGTCAGTGCATATCCTAACAGGAACTCTTGTTCTTCTTTGATGCCCCCTGTGTGCACACAGCTGAAACATGTAGACAATAATGAACGACTAGGTGTTGATATGGATTTGTATGAGTCATCGCAGAAGCCTGCCAATATGTTGGTGAGAGAACCGCCCTTGATTGATATCGATCTCATTAGAAAGCTGTCAAGAGCTCATCGCAAAACAGCTGGCACGAACGATCAGCTAGAACATGGCAAGAAACCATCACCCACTGCCAAACATGACAAGAACGAGATGCCAGAATACGTTAGGAGCAATGTACACAGTATAAATAGTAGTGGGAAGCCCACTGATGATGGTAAGCCACCTCCCAGTGTTGCTGTCACCTCACCTGGTCATAGTAGCAACCTGCATGGTAGTGATGAACAGCCATCTAGTGGGAATAAACAGCCATATATCGGTGCTGGTTACGCAACTGCTTGTAATAAGATGTCACTTAGCAGTGGTGATACGACCCCTGGTGATGATGCAGTGTCATCTTGTGAAGATAAGGGGTTGCCACCTGTTGGTGATGAGAAGACATCTGCTGGAGATAACGTGTCACCACCTAGTGACCAGACAGCAGATGGCTTGCCACCGAGACTTGGAGATGATGTTACAGCAATTGCCAGCACAGGTAGGCAATACCACATTTTTCCTCTCAATTAAAATGTCTTTTTGTATATGTGTATGCATTCATGATAGGTATCTTGTCTTTTCGATAAGTATAATGAGAGTCCAAGTATGGCTTTTAACAGTACCATCAGGTAAAACGTCTTTTAATCATAAGTGCCAATTTTAGTTGATTGGAGCTGGTGTAATGTTATCTTTAACATTTTTACGCATTTGCTTTGAACAGGTGATGTTCAACTGTTTGACCCAATAAGAGGTGAGTATATCAAAGTAGATGCCAAGTCGGGGATGACACTAAGCACAGGGAAAACCCAGTTAGAAGAGATGACGATAGATGCTTCAAGTGATGCTAACTATGAACAGAATAGCAGTAGTGGCATCGCTTTAATGAAAAATACAGGTAATTGTTTAAAATATAAATATAGGCAATGTTTTTAGAAGAGCCTTATTTAAAGTCAATTATTTGTAAATTAATCTTTTTAAACAGAAAATATTTCTACAGTTATGTCACTTTCTTTTAAAACGGTTTAATACTTTTTCCTTACTTGCAAATTGAAACCATTGGCAGGTAAAGCACACTTCTTTCTGTCACACGGTGCAACACCCTTTCTCCCAATGAACGACAAAAAACAACCATTGGAAGCCTTGTCACCGCAGTCTACCAATGTATTGGACAACCTCTGGAAATCACATGTGGACACACTCAGCTCAACGGACACTATAATGCAAGGTTATAGCCGAATTGTTCTATTATGATTAATATTATGTTTTCTCATGTCTTTAGTATTTTTTAATTCTAATGCTCAAATTTCATAGAGTTACAATAATTTGCTCTGTAAGTTAGTTTGCCCATGTAAGGTTGTAGACTTTTAAATTCACACGGTTTCCATTAAGCAGTACAAAAGCTGTGGATCTCTTATAATATCCCATTAGTAGGCACTTGGAAAGCTGTACGAGCAATTTGCTTTTCTACTTAATCTTCTACACTTTTCTAGTGTTGGTTGCCCAAAAGCAAACCAATGACAATTTATCTATTAACGCTCATCGTTCTATGGTGACTATATACACAGGTGGCATGAACGCAGGGCTCATAGAGGCGTGGGAAAATCCGGTGTTGTATAACTACCAGGCCACCATACCAAGCATGACAGATGGACGTATGCAGAAAGCAGCTCTGCGAAGGCTGCTGCTGAATCAGGCATACAACTTTACTAGGAGCATGCTGCATGATGTGCAGGTGGGGAAGTGCTTGAAGTGAAGACAGCAGTAATTGTATTATAGCAAGACGAATAATTTTGCAGAAGCACAAGCTTTCTTCATAAACTGTGGATGAGTTGAATGTGACTGTGTACGTGTGTACGTTGTACATAATATGTGTAGCATGTGATGATAGAACATAAGTAGGTATAGAGTATAATAGTATGCTATAGAGAGGCTACTACTTCAGTCCATGGCTAGATTAACTACTGCTTAGCCGTGCCTGTAATGATGAGAGATGCACTGCTATACATTATTAATTCATTTTGATTTTTATCACATACAGTTGTATCGTTTTCGTTGATAGGTTCTTGGTCAGGTGGATGAAAAATTTATCGCCTGCCTGATGAGAACAAATGAAAGTGTCATGTCGCCAACCGATGACGGTGCTGCGGTTAGAAATGATGGTCACGTACTAGTTCTGTTTGATCAGCATGCCGTACATGAACGAATCCGTTTGGAGAAATTTACTGCAGGTGCAATTTAACTCTTGCATAATGTTACTTTTCTGCAAATACTCATGCCATGCACAATTTTATTTAATCAATTTTTCTGTGTTTGTCTTTACTTGGAATGTGTATTAAGGAGATAGATCGTTTGTTTTTATGACTACTGACCTGTGTTATATTAAAGATTTCTGCTAAAAATCATTCAATAATTATTTCAATAAAAACACTAATTGTGGTCATGTTGCTTAATTCTATTTTTAGATACCCACGTGGATATGAAAGCGAGACAAGTAAAGTCCTTCGTTCTACCCATGCCTATCCTGATTGCTCTACAAAGCGCAGACAAAAAGATCATGAAAGAATTTCATGCTTCCTTTGTGAAACTAGGAATCAACTTCTCCATAGAGGGCACTGGCGTCAAAGTTACGGCTATACCCCAGTTACTGAAAGAAGAAGCTCAGATGTCCCAGGCAACTTGCAAAGTTAATAATGAAGCAGTAGAGGTATGTTCATTATGAGAATAATAAATGATTAGTATATGTAATGGTGTTAAGTGAAGGTAAATTATTTAATTGTTTTAAGTTATAGTCCTATATAAAAATAGAGTCAGGAGCCTCTAGCAATGCCCCATACTTATCTAGTGGTCAAAGAGGCCATTATTTGTGAGGCAATAATAGAAAAAAACGTCATTCCCTTCCCTGCTCCTCCCACTGAATAACTGTTGTTGTCATTGGCGTTTGCCATGATTGCTTTTGCACTCAAATGTAAAAATCATTCCTCTGTCAGTCTTGAAAAATCCCGCCATTGTTATCTTGTTTTTTTATTAATAACGGTGCGTCGTCTGTTAGTACCCCCACGACGAAGTTGGCGGGGATACTATGGTTTCATGTCTGTCCAGCTGCCGCTCGCCACCGCCGCAGACACTTTCCCTTATGCTCTATAACTCGACCCTTAATTGACCTAGCGCGACCAAACTTAGGTATACTTACATATCTTGGGGAGAAGGTGTGTCGCATGACAAAACCAGGTCACTGCGACCTTTATTTGACCTTGACCTTGACCTTCATCATATTTCCCTTCCGCTCTATAACTCGGCCCCTAATTGACCTAGCGCGAGCAAACTTCATATACTTACACATTTTGGGGAGAAGGTGTGTTGCGTACCAAAACCCCTAGAGTAACCAAATTTGACATACTTGCACATCTCAGGCAGATGAGTTGTGTAACAAACCTTTGTCTTTGTGACTTATTTTACTTTACCTACTTTGTACGTCCTTACAGAGATATTTCATTCATACTAGATCGCATGTCGTTGGCGAAAACTGCCATTTCTAGTTCTGTGTGAAATGTGATGTTCCACTTACGTAGCATTTACGTTATCACTGTGCTAATAAGGTTGAATATATCACGGCAATCACAGACAGTCATGAGTACCCATGCAGCATCTGTATGCGTAGGTAATGCAAGTTCCCTTCACTTTTGAGAGACCTGAAATTGAGCTGACATATAACTGAATGTAACGCGATAGCTAGAGTAATTACATTACCATGGCATACAAACGAGTGCTCATTATGCCCCTTGTACATGTGGACAGTCTCATCAATTTGTATGCAGTGCACGTTACATCTACCTAATAGCCTATCTAGACAAGCCACCTATCATGTTATTCGTGTGTTTTCGGAGATGCACTGTTCATAGCCACAATCCTGGTGTACTTTATCTTGAAATCAATGATAGTATCACCACCGTATATGTAGTATATAAACATCAACTTCGGCATCCATGATACGGTGCAGTGGCTGTACCATGCACCCTAGCAGTAATTTATTGTCCCTACACTTTGTTATTGCTGTGGAGGGACTTGTTATTACTATTAGGTATAAAGTTAAATTTTCATTATAGGAATAGACTTCTCGTTGCAACGTCAATTCTGTGCTCATAAGTGCTGCTCATGAATACTCTCTTAATTGCATGTTGCACTTCTGATGATATTATAGTCAGTTATTATTTTTCCTCCCTTTATATAACACTGCTGTGTCAGACAACAATGTTTGTACTTTTCACCTGTATAGAATATTGTTGCGATAGAAAGTAAATCGATATAATTATACTGACTTCATAGAATGTCACTGTTAGATAGTGTAGGAACGTGTTACACCGTCTTAGACTATTGATGTGACAAACAGTATATAATAAGCATGAACATCTGTATTCTCCAATACATATGCTCATTGAATAAATAACCCATGCAAGTTTATACCCGCCTGTACTACATGCAATGTTATTCTCATGCTTGCAGGAGCTAGTGAAGGAGCAACTGCAATGGTTGAGGGTAACACGCGGCACTAGGGGAACACTTCCACCTACATTGACACGCATTCTTGCATCTAAAGCCTGCCATGGTAAGTGCTAAGATTGGTAAGTCAGCATAATCAATACATAAGTCCTCTGCCAAAAGTTGAGTATGTGTAATACTAATGGCTAGGGGTGCGTTGTCAGAAATAGTCAGCCTAAAATCTCATAACTTTTGTATGACACTGCACTTCAAAAGAATTTTGACTTATGATTTTTCTAACAATGGGCACCAGTGACCTTTCTAAACCTATTAGCACTCGTTTGCTAATAGCATATTGGTGTGGGGGGGGGGTGAATGTATTATATACATAGACAAGCACATGGTAATTATTATTGTGAAATTGTACTAATGTAATTATAGACCCACCTCAATACTCAATGAGCGAAATTTGGATTGCTTCAAACTATGTTCGAAACTTTATCATATTTTCCCGGGGGAGGGGGGGGGCACTCCATATATATTGCATGGTAGGTATGTGCCGCAGGAGAGACCCCCGTTTCAACCCTAAACTTTCGTTCCAGTGCATCCTATTTTTAAGAATATTTCGCAGGGCCGTAGTGCCCTCCCAAAAAGTGCCACTGCAGAAATATGTAGCTGATGCGGGGGTTCTGGGGGTACTCCCCCAGAAAAATTTTGAATTGTAGAGCCTGAAAATGCAGGAATTGCTATGTTGAAAGCAACCAATTCTGATCATTTTAAAAGGTCAATTTGTAAATTTCAAAGAGGAATGTAGCTAAAGCTGATGTTTTGACTAAAGTATCTAAAATATATATTATGAGTATGATAACTAATAAAACATTATTTACAAAATTGTATATACTATCAGTATATAATTATGAAAAATAAGTCTATTTTCAATCTGCATTTATACTTTCACTATGTACATCTGTATAATTGAAGTTTGAATTTGAATAGGCACATTGTCATATTAAATACACATTCCAAATCTTAGAGCACTGATATAACACCTCTAATTACTCACTATTAATAGTAAATTAGTAATACCAGACAGTCCAGTCAGATAACTTGTCATTTTATTTTTTTATTATTCCAATTTTATATTTTCTGCCTGGATGGCAACTTACAAATTCTGAAATTACATCCTGTTCATCTACCTTGTCTAACATGTCTCGGTGCACATGCATGACCATTGCATTGTTGAGCCTTATGCTAGGGGCACACGAGCGTATTTTATCGCCCGATCGC
>NW_014577455.1:13631-16355 GCF_000485595.1 Priapulus caudatus
TTTTTTGCCGTTCCCAGAGACCCTAGTTTTTCAATATTTCCGTCTCCAGTGCATCGTACCAGAATACCATAAAATAGTACAGAAGGCAGAATATATAATGAGGGGGGCTGCAGTACCCCCCCCCCCCGGATTCATCTCCTTGACTATAAATATAATAATGTTGCCTCCTTGGTTCTCTGCAGGAAATTTATTTTCTTCAAAATAGTGCCACGGCAGTGCCGTGCTGCCGTGGCGGCCACTACGGCCCTGATTTCGTTTCAGAGCATCACAAGTTTGTTACCATGCCAGATTTACATTTTTGTCGTTCCGCGAGACCTAGTTTTTAATATTTCCAAGTGTTGACTCAAGTGTTACATTTTCATGTTAGCAGAATGGTTAGCTATAGTTTTTTGCCCATTTAGTTGAAGTTTTTTTTTTTTTTATTAGTAATTCTTAATTAAAGACTGAAAGCTACATTAATGGATGGTTGGTTAACTAGCCTACTTCTGAAGTTTTGGCTTGCCGTGTGTGTGTGTCTGCGTGCGGTCGCCGACGCATGCGGCCGTTGCGGCGTGCTCGTGCGTGCGTGCGCTGGTGCTGTGTGTGTGTGCGTGTGCGCGCGTGCCGCCGCTGCCTCGCGCGTGCGCGTGGCGGGTGGCTTTGTTTGGTGTTGTGCGGCGTGCGTGCGTCGCTGCCCCGGCCTGCGCTGTCTGGGCGTCATGTATTTTCTCTCTTGTACCTTACAACTCCCGTTACCCTACCTTGTACCTGCGACTGTTCATCAGTGCTACCGTACAGCCTATAATTTTCACAAGCAAACACTAGACAGGGGCCACTCAAAAAGACGTGCATACCTCCGCCGAAGCGTGTAACATCGTGTATACATGTGGATAACCCAAGCTGGCGCTCGCCTTGCTTCGTGTGCCTGCTGCCGGACGGTCTAAGGCCGACTTCTGCCAACTGGCAGCGCTAAGGCGAGGCTGGGAGCTGATCGACTAACGCGCTGCTGCTGCTGGCCTACGACACACACACGAACATCACACGGGGAGTCACATTACCTCCCTGCATCACAACATCCGTTGCGGAGAGGTAATCACAGTTCCCCCACAGTTCCGGAGTCTGTTATGTCCAGTTCCATATAGCAGTGCATTTCAACGAAATCCTAGTTCTTGGATACCCCATTGCGAACAGAGTCAGTTCCAGAGCATACCACATTCAACAAACAGTCAGTCTCCAGAACCCCCATTTTCAGCGTTGAGTAGTCCAGAGCCCGCCCATTTTTGACTTCGCAGTGGCACATACCTACCATAATGCGGGGTCGTCCTCCCCCCCCCGGGCATATTTTGCCACACTAGTCTTATTCAGAGTATAGTGACTGTATATATCACACCCGCGTACCCATACACCCACACAAACACACACAGCGCATGCATGAAAACATGTACGTGCTACATTTTAGCGCGCGTAGCACAAGTTTACATCAAGCCGTCAGTTTGTGGGGCAATACGATCGTCAAGTTTATGTCCCATTAAGACCCGTGGCCACTGCCAGCTAGGTTTATAGCGTGTTTGTTTTTATTCAGTGCTTCTCTCTGTCGGATAGTAACGTTGAGCGTAAATGCCTGGTTCATTGAAAGACTGGTACCACGTACGCGCAGCAAGGGAAGCCTCTGCGTGCACGCTCGGTCTGCAGCCAGTCATGGCTTCTGCGGGTAGTGTCTCGCCTGTTTCCCATTTTCTGCTTGTATCAGAATGAAAACCAGCGCTCTTGCATTTTGCCACGAAGCCATTAGCTCTAACGGCAGTTGACCATTGTCACGCTGTGGTACTTGTGTACATACCGGGAGTAAATAATCCCACCTCACGATTATTTACTCCTGGTACATGCATACCTACGAGCATTACTGTGAATCCGGTGTGTATACTGCTTGTTTCAACATGCGAGATGTTTGTTGATTGTGAACAGCTAGCTGAAGCCTGCAATTAAGGGTAGCAGAGCACCCATGCAGTAGACTTGAATCTGTGACTGTGATCACGATTGGTACAGCATTATGATTCGCATGTTAGACGCCTGGATGGCAATACGTTGCACACTCGTACGCCAATGAGAATGAGAAAGATGCGGAGAGAAAACTTGGCTATATCGTCTTTGTCTCTCTGCCTTTCCTTCTGGTCTTCTGGTCCAATCGCCTGGCGAACAACGAGAGAATGTTCTATATCTTCTATCCGGCTCTATTGGCCTATATACCAGTTGGAGTGAGTATGTTCCCCCTCGCCTAGATAGCAGTGATAGTAGCTATATTTTTCCCCATGCCTAAAGAGCAGTGGGACGACGTATATTCCCTTTTACATATAGATCAAGAGTAGATAATAGGGAATTTTCTATTCTCTACTCCTGATATAGATCATAGGAGTAGGTATATTCCCCTCGGGTAAAGAGCGGCGGGTGTGGGTATATTCCTGGATCCCTCTCACGTATAGATCAGAGGGAGTTAATATAATTCCCCCTCGCGTAGAGAACATTGGAAGTGGGTATATATTCCCTTTCGCGTACATAGTAGTGAGTGTAGCAGGTATATATCGTTCCTCCCCATCACACCAGCCATCTGCACACTGTTACCACGTGGCAGTTATTGCCGCAGCAGACGTGTGGCTGCAGCACAGTATCGGCGGGGTGAGGGGGCTGGTGATAGGCACTGATGTATGGGAGGGGATGTGTCAAAATTCAAACGTTCAATTGATCGAT
>NW_014577455.1:16365-29990 GCF_000485595.1 Priapulus caudatus
CGTGTACCCGCGTGTACGTGCGTGTATCTGCGTGTACGTACGTGTACCCGCGTGTACGTGCGTGTATCTGTGTGTACGTGCGTGTATCTACGTGTACGTGCGTGTACCCGCGTGTATCTCCGTGTACCCGCGTGTACGTGCGTGTATCTGTGTGTACGTGCGTGTACCTGCGTGTACATGCGTGTACCCGCGTGTACGTGCGTGTGCGTGTACACGGGTACACGGAGATACACGCACGTACACGCGGGTGCACGCGGGTATACGCACGTACAAATATAATAGAAAAATAGAAAAATATAATGGATATATATATATATACATATATCTGCGTGTATCTGCGTGTACCTGCGTGTACGTGCGTGTACCCGCGTGTACCCGCGTGTACGTGCGTGTACCCGCGTGTACGTGCGTGTACCCGCGTGTATGTGCGTGTATCTGCGAGTACGTGCGTGTACCCGCGTGTACGTGCGTGTACCCGTTATATATATATATATATTATACAATAGGGCAAACTAGAAGAGTGCTTCACAGCGTTGCTAGTCTAGCTCTACTGCTTCCCTCACCACCTATTTCTTGATAACGTGTTCCATCAGCTTCGCTTCCGCGTTGCGTCAATCGTAATAAAGGACACGCCTATATAAATAAACAACGAGATACACGTACACGTGTTCACGTTTATCCGTTTCTTTTGGCCGAACAGCTGTACTAAAGACTGTATTTGTTAATTTAATTTATTCACATGTAATACCGTAAATGATTAGATCACAGGTATAATTTATTATGCCTTTTAAGTGCAGCACTCGTTCAGCGCGCTGTGTAAAGATAAGTGCTTATTTGTACGTTAAATGCCCCGTACAGACTACGAATTTTAGCGCGCGTCAGACGCGCGTCTAAATCTTAGCACGCGCTAAGACCTTAAGGCCTTAAGGCTTTAAGGCCGCAGAGTATGCTAACCAGGAGCGTACAGACACAAAACTCTGAAGCGGGCTAAATGAATCATAAGTTCTCCCACCGCTCAGTTCCCTGCTCGCCACGTCAACCCACAGACAGCGAGGTACGGCGAGCGTGCGTGCGAGCGAGCGTACGTGACCTAAATAAGGCTATGCGCATGCGCATTGCGAAACTTAGCGCGAGTTAGGCAGCGATTGCGTGCAGACACAAAGTTAGAGCGGGATAACTTGGTGCGCACCAAGATAGCCCTGCGTCGCTAGCGGGGCCAACTTGGAGCGGGATATAGCGTGTACACACTGCAATGTTTAGCGCGCGCTAGTTTAGTACCATATCAAATTCGTAGTCTGTACGGGGTAAAACTCTCTCGTACCGCTACCAGCTTCTTAATCACAATTTGCGGAGTTATGTGTTATTGTATGTACTATATGTTATCTGAAACATATAACTCCTATTCCTATATATTTTTGGCATTCTTAAAAATACATGAATATGTGTACTGCGTATTTGGTATACCATATTTTCATAAATTACGATTATGTAAAAATTACAAGATTGCACACTAGCAGTGTACTATTTAAAGATCCAACACTAAACCTGATATAGGAGTAATATGCTGCAGTATGATTATGCCTGACTTGAAACTCTTTAAAAAAATTGAAGCAGATTGCATAAAATCAGGAGATGACATACATCGGGTAATTGTTCAGCGTTTGTAATGCCGATCTGCAAAAAATAACGTTTTTAGCCTGTTTTAGCAATGATTTCCGGCCTTCTATATAGGCTGATAATTATTTCCCCTAGATTGAATAATTTGTGGTGTTATGAGTGGGTTTATGATTGTTGTCCTGCTAATTAGCTGTGGTTTGAAGATGAGGCCGCATATATCCGTCCCCACATTCTCCCCTAATCCATACATGAATATATTTTATGAAACTATAACGGAACTAATATGAGAATGACCTAACCGTTGTCATACTGCCATTCCTGCTACTGTGACTACAATGTCTATATATATATATATATATATATACTATCAATGATACTATGCGCAATTACGGCATATAAATCCTGGTCGGCAATGAATCAGTAAACGTATGGATCTGATCCAAGGAAAATTACGCCTCGCCGTCACCCTTTGACATTTCCGAGTAGAGGGAAGACTTGTAAGAGAGAGAGCGAGAGAGAGAGAGAGAGCCTAATTGCCAGCGGTTTCCGATACGTGCTACTTGGCGATACACAAATCCTAATGTGGCTTCGCATCTATATCGAAAGCTAGCGATTTCTCATGTCGTTTCTCGGAAATCCGCTACCTTATGATACCATGTCAAAGCGACCGCGTTCGAGGCAGCCGTGTTGCAAGCCATGCAATTTACGAGATGTTGTTTCGTCGCGATACATGATCCACGCGGATTCGCGCGTGATAGACTGAACGCTGGTCCGTCGGGCAGCGTTGCTGGGGAGTAGCGGGTATATTCGTCATCGTAAATCCACTTAAATACTGCGCGAGATCAAGGAGCTGTGTTACAGCTTGGAGTAATCATTCTGACTATATAGACTGACAGTATAGCTGGAGTTGTTAGAATGATTACTGCAAGGTGACAAACTGCCTAATATATGTGGCTGCTCGAGACTATAGCCGTCCGTCTAGTGCCTCGTCTTCCCATCGATATCCCATATTATCAGGAGTGAATGAAAACAGGGCTAACGAATGTTGATTTCCAATTATTAAACCTTGCGCACTTCTCCTGATATAATATTACCAGGAGTATTCTCTATTCATGTATTATGATTATTATATGTTATGTGTGTGCCTGTTTGCGTGCGTGCGGGCGGGCGGCGGGCGTGCGTGCGTGCGTGCATGCGTACGTGTATGTGTGTGTGTGTGTGTGTGCGTGCGTGCGTGCGTGTGTGTGTGTGTGTGTGTGTTTGTTTGCGTGCCTGCGTGCCTGCGTGCATGTGTGTGTGTATATATATATTGGCATGGTTAGCAGAGCGCATGGCGCATCTGACCTTTATTTGCCTATGCGCATCGTATAGTGGTAAGCTCGGCACTGGGGGTAAAGAGCTCACGCTACTCCTGCTCCGCGCGGCAACCCCCCCCCCCTCTCTTACTTTCCCGCATGCCTTCTTCGGGAGTGATTGTTGCTTTTCTTCTGCGACGGTCGTCGCGGGCTTCGCACACGTCGCGATCTGCTCAGCAGCGCGCATGCGAAGAGAGGCTGCTGCGTAATTACGCACGCGTCATGCACGCTGTGTCGCACTGACTCACAGATTAATCCATCAGAGCGTTGCGACGAGACCTGCAGACCGCCGAGTGGCTCTATTCCCGCCGTCACATCCGTGAATTTTGCTTTCTTGACGATGAGAGGCCGAGTGGCTCTATTCTCGCCGTCACATCCGTGAATTTTGCTTTCTTGACGAACAGGAGCCGAGTGGCTCTATTCCGCGCACGTCAACATCTGTGACATTTTTGGCTTTCTTGACGAACAGGAAGCCGAGTGCCTCTATTCCCGCCCGTCACATCCGTGGAATTTTGCTTTTCTTGACGAACAGGAGCCGAGTGCTGCCTATTCCCGCCGTCACATCGTGAATTTTGGCTTTCCTTGACGAACTAGAGAGAGCCGAGTGGCTCTATTCCCGCCGTCACATCCGTGAATTTTGCTTTCTTGACGAACAGGAGCCGAGTGGCTCTATTCCCGCCGTCACATCCGTGAATTTTGCTTTCTTGACGAACAGGAGCGATTAGGTTCGGGGACGTGCTGTCGCGCGGGGAGTGCCGAGCGTTGGTGCGCCAGCTGCGAGACTGCGCGCTGCCGTTCCAGTGTGCGCACTGCCGCCCCGACGTAGTGCCGCTCTTCCACACCAGCCAGCTGGCCGCGCTGCAGGAGAAGGTGTGTATATGGTTGAGTGAGACGTGTGCATGGTGACAATGGGAGAGGCTTTGTGGAAGTCGGTTGGGTGGGGGTTGGTGGAAATTGGTTGGGTGTGGTGGAGCATGCATAGAATGAGTGAGGGATGTGGCAGGAGGGTGATTTGGAGGCTATGCGGGAAGGCAGGGTGCATGTCGGGTGGTGGATAGTGGGAGATGGGTGCAGCCAGGCAAGAGTGATGAGTGGTAGCGGAAAATTGGGAAGTGTGAAGACGGGATGTGTGAAGGGAGGTTAGGGTTCAGTTTGTGTGTTTATCGTTGCATAATGTAAAAAAATGAAATGGATGTGCTCAGTGATGTAAGATAGAAGTCAAGGAACATATGGGGCGCATGTGAATATCTGTGTTGGTCGACAAGGGTAAATATAAACTACATCGTGCATGTACGAGTATTGAACGAGCGAGGTGCAGTAGAGTGCTTGAAGAGGTGAATAAGATGTGAGAATGAGAGAAAACGCTGCGTTAGAGCATGAAGGCTTGTTGATGAGGCGTATGCAAAAGCAGGTGTAATGTGTAACGAAGGAACACATACAGGAGGAGCTAGAAGTAGATGCGGAGATGTAGTAAATGAAGTAGATGAAGTAGATGTGGTTACTAGGTAAGAGCGTCGAGTCACCCTGCTGAGAAAATGGTCAGTAACTGCGCCTCCTCCATCTCTCTATGAAGAGGGATTAACTGCCGAACTTTTAACGATTTTGTATTCTTAGAATGGATAAGTAGTCAGAATTTCGGTACCAAATACCTAACTACTAGCCACTACACTATCAGTTATATTAAGCTAGCCTACTGACATGACAAGACAGAATCCGTGGAAGAAAGTTGGTGGAAGCGCGAGTGTATGTTGGTTGCTATGTGTGACGCATGTTTTTTCCAGCGTTCGACAAAACCACGACTGTACATGCTGAAGCGAAGGAACCCTCTGCTAACCGCCAACTGGGTAAGTAATAGCGTTGGAAAGCTTGGAGCATTTCTCTGAATTTTTTCAATTGTAATACATTCCGTGCTTAAATTTATAATTATATAACGTCAAATTGTTTGTCGACTCATCACTCTGATGGCATGTGTAAGGCTGGTTTTTCGTGACTCATTGCCCTATGGCGCAATCTTATATTGTATAGTATTACTGTGCCACACATGCGGGCAACTTGGAAAGCTTGCAAAATCCTGATTTCAAAGATGGAACGTAAATGAATTTTAAGTAAAAGCAAGCGCAAGTGTGCATTAGCCGAATCTTTGCTGTCCGCTGCGCGCGAATGTTTGGCATTTGTATTTTACAGCGTGATAAATGCGATCGTTTATTCTCGGATGTGCGCGAACGCCTTTTTAAGTTTATCTGTCTGAAGATCTTTCCTTTGTAAACAGCCGCTTCACGCGAAGCCAGTGTCGATTCTACTGCTCTTTTAATGGATATTGACGGGTTTCACATATAGTCGGCTATTTATTTTGAATTGACGCCTGGATTGATTCGTTAAAACAACCATGCTGCTAACAGCCATTTTAGAAGCTCAACAACCGTTACACATTGCCAATCAAATCTCAATCGTTCGGATGTAGCGGATGCTACGGAATGCCATCGTCTCACGCGTGCGGTTTGCGATCGAGGGCAATGGGTGATGCCCCATTTGGAGCGTTCCCAACTTTAATGTCATTATTTATTAATTTCGTGATATAAAAGAGATATAAAGGGGGCGGATCGATATAAATTAGATATCAAGGGTGGGTTAGATATGAAATAGATATCAAGGGGGGTTATATATAACGATATAAAAGAGTTATTAAACTTTTTTATAATTAAAATTTGCTTCGTTTCGCTGGACTTCGTTGCGCTAGACTTCGCTGGTCGAGCCAGCAAAATAGAGACCAGGGGTATGTTCGCTTCCTTGTGAGGAAGAGAGAGGGAGAGGAGAGCGAGATGGAGGGAAAGAGGTCGAGTGAGAGAGAATGAGAGATAAAGAGATAGAGATCGTTAGAGAGGGAGATAGAGAGGTCGAGTGAGAGAGGGAAAGAAGGAGAGTGAGAGAGGCAGTTTGTTGACAAATCTGTCTGACAAATCTAATGGTCGATAATCGGCTTAGACACAGGCACTTGGAGCGTTTCAATAAAATATAATGCTAAATAAATTCGAAATCTATTTACTACCAAAGTCTTAATGTTTCTATACTCTCTTTCACTTATTCTTGCCGACAATTTCCTGTAAATGCTGTCAACAAACGCTCAACAAACTTCTTCAACAAATGAAGGAGCAGCGAAGGCGAGCGAAACGAAGCGAAGATGCCCCCGCTCTGTATTTCGCTTGCTCGAGCAGCGAAAGTATGAAAATTGGTACACTTGCATACTTTTGTATGCTCTTTCATTTAAAGACAGGACATACGCGATCCAGCTACAACTTCGGCCGCCATCTTGAATTCAAAAATGGCCGCCGTCATTTCTTAAAAAATAGATATATCTCGGTTAATAATCTTCGTACAGACTTGAAAATTGACTGACAGGCGTAATTTGGGTTACTATTTCATAAAACAACGTGATGCATGTGATCCAAGGGCGTTTTCGGCCGCCATCTTGAATTCAAAAATGACCGCCGTCATTTCTTAAAAAATAGCTATATCTCGGTTAATAATCTTCGTACAGACTTGAAAATTGACTGACAGACGTAATTTGGGTTACTATTTCATACAACAACGTGAAATAGCTATATCTCGGTTAATAATCTTCGTACAGACTTGAAAATTGACTGACAGACGTAATTTGGGTTACTATTTCATACAACAACGTGATGCATGTGATCCAAGAGCGTTTTCGGCCACTATCTTGAATTTAAAATGGCCGCCGTCATTTCTTAAAAAATAGCTATATCTCGGTTAATAATCTTCGTACAGACTTGAAAATTTACTTACAGACGTAATTTGGGTTACTATTTCATACAACAACGTGATGCATGTGATCCAAGGGCGTTTTCGGCCGTCATCTTGAATTACTATTTCATACAACAACGTGATGCATGTGATCCAAGGGCGTTTTCGGCCACCATCTTGGATTCAAAATGGCCAACATAAAAATCACAAACTTAGCAATATTTCCGTTCACGGAAGATATAGAGACGTGAAAATTTGCAGACTGGTGCAGGTTAATAAGCTCTTTCATATTAAAACAAGACACACAAGTTTCAATTATAATTACAGCGGTTATATTGAATTCAACATGGCCGCCATCACATTTTACTCTGTACTTCAAGAGTTAATTGAAGACAACAAGTTGTAGTATACAGTACACAAGAACATGCATGGCAAGCTAAATAATACTATTGTTTAAGTTAAACAAATTTCTCGAGACTGCATTGTCCACAAGTTGTCGCAGATTGTCACTCAGTGCGGTAACATGTACCTGCACAAACACAAATGTAGTACTTGTATGTACAGTATAGTATCTGTTATGTGCGTGCGTTCTCGCGGGCGTATAGCCTAGGTATCTGTTGTGTGCGTGCATGCTCGCGCGCGGGCGATAAGGTATCTGAATATGTGGGCGTGCGTGCTCGGCGCGCAGTATATAGCTATCTGTTATGTGCGTGCGTGCGTTCTCGCGGGCGTATATAGGTATCTGTATGTGCGTGCGTGCTCGCGCGCGTACTATAATAGCTATTTGTTATGTGCGTGCGTGCGTTCTGCGCGGCCGTATCGGTACTGTTATGTGCGTGGCGTTCTCGCGGGCGTATATATAGCTTCTGTTATGCGCGTGCCGTTCGCGCGGGTAATAGTATAGTACGCTGTTTATGTGCATGCGTGCTAGCGCGCGTAATATAGCTATCTGTCATGTGGCGTGCGTGCCGTTCTCGGCGGCGTATAGGTACCTGTTATGTGCGTGCGTGCTCGGCGCGCGTATATCTATCTGTTATGCGCGTCCGTGCTCGCGGGCGTATATGGTATCTGTTTATGTCCGTGCGTGCTCGCGCGCGTATATACTATATAGCTATCTGTTATGTGCGTGCGTCTCGCGGCGTATAGGTATCCTGTATGAGCGTGCGTGCTCGCGCGCGTATATAGCTAACTGTTATTTGCGGCGTGCGTTCTCGCGGGCGTATAGGTACCTGTTATGTGCGTGCGTGCCCGCGCGCGTATATAATAGTTATCTGCATGTTTATGTGCGTGGCGTGCGTTCTCGCGGCGTATAGGTACCTGTTATGTGCGTGCGTGCTCGCGCGCGTATATAGCTATCTGTTATGTGCGTGCGTTCTCGCGGCGTATCGCTATCTGTTGTGCGCGTGTGCGTGCGTGCTCGCGCCGCGTGTATAGGCTTCTGTATGTGCGTGTGTTCTTGGCGGCGTATAGGTATCCTGTATTGTGCGTGCGTGGCCTGGGCGCCTATATAGCTATCTGTTATCGTGCGTTGCATGCTCGCGCGCGGTATAGGTACCTGTTATGTGGCGTGCGTGCTCGCGCGCGTATAATAGCTATCTGTTATGTGCGTGCGTTCTCGCGGCGTATCGCTATCTGTTGTGCGCGTGTGCGTTCGTGCTCGCGCGCGTATATAGCTTCTGTTATGTGGCGTGCGTTCTCGCGGGCGTATAGGTACCTGTTATGTGCGTGCGTGCTCAGCGCGCCGTATATAGCTATCTGCTAGTGCGTGCATGCTCGCGCGGCGTATAGGTACCTGTTATGTGCGTGCGTGCTGCAGCGCGTATATAGCTTCTGTTATGTGCGTGCGTGCTCGCGCGCGTATATAGCTTCTGTTATGTGCGTGCGTGCTCGCGCGCGTATATAGCTTCTGTTATGTGCGTGCGTTCTCGCGGGCGTATAGGTACCTGTTATGTGCGTGCATGCTCACGCGCGTATGTAGCTTCTGTTATGTGCGTGCGTGCTCGTGCGCGTATATAGCTATCTGTTATGTGCGTGCGTGCGCTCTCGCGGGCGTATAGCTATCTGTTATGTGCGTGCGTTCGTGCTCGCGCGCGTGAGTTTTGAACCGCTTGTGTACACGTCGCGTTTACTTGAAGAACGGCACGTTGAAAATGCGTGTTTAGAACTCCACGATAAAATGCGTGTTTTTTCCATCGTTTCCAACGCGTGTTGGATACGGCACGTGTCGATTTGGCCGGCTGGGTATTAACCTGCGCCAGTCTGCAAATTTTCACGTCTCTATATCTTCCGTGAACGGAAATATTGCTAAGTTTGTAATTTTTTATGGCGGCTATTTTGAATCCAAGATGGTGGCCGAAAACGCCCTTGGATCACATGCATCACGTTGTTGTATGAAATAGTAATTCAAGATGACGGCCGAAAACGCCCTTGGATCACATGCATCACGTTGTTGTATGAAATAGTAACCCAAATTACGTCTGTAAGTAAATTTTCAAGTCTGTACGAAGATTATTAACCGAGATATAGCTATTTTTTAAGAAATGACGGCGGCCATTTTAAATTCAAGATGGTGGCCGAAAACGCCCTTGGATCACATGCATCACGTTGTTTTATGAAATAGTAACCCAAATTACGCCTGTCAGTCAATTTTCAAGTCAGTACGAAGATTATTAACCGAGATATATCTATTTTTTAAGAAATGATGGCGGCCATTTTTGAATTCAAGATGGCGGCCGAAGTTGTAGCTGGATCGCGTATGTCCTGTCTTTAAATGAAAGAGCATACAAAAGTATGCAAGTGTACCAATTTTCATACTTTTTTCACAATTTGAACGATTTTTCTTCTAATCTACTGTACTATAATGGAGCAATTTATCTATTTGGGATTTCAATGGTAAGGTACACGAGCCTTTTACTACTCGCGGCATAGATTTGTCTGTCCAAATAAACAATGAGCTGGCCGATAAAGACTGGCTGTGAGACGCGGCGACTCTAGCTCGAGCATCGCTCTGTTTGTAAACAGTGCTGCGCTGCTCGCCGACGTTTCCGCGCTGGCCGGCAGCGAAAGTGCCGCCCTCCCCGCATCACATTTTTGCTTTCACTTTTCAGAGGCAGATGTGAGTGCGCGAGCGCGCGTGTATAGGCAGCGGTGCGTGGCCGGCGGCTGCGGACGAGCGTGCTTCATCAACCACGTGTGAGCCGCCTACATGCGCGTCTGCGTGCGCGTGTAAGCACCCCACGGCCTGCGTTACGGGCCTACTGCTGCAGTAGACGGCTTCGCTCGCAAGCAAGCCGTCATAGCGGGCGGACAGACGGCCAGTGTGTGGCCTGATTAATCAATCATTCACGCTGGTGTGAAACGCCACGTTCTGCCTCCCCCGACAAGGCGTGTGCCGTTACCGCGCGTCTCCTAATATAGAAACTTGTGTGAAGAGACGGCGAGAGGTGATTGCAGTTCATCAGCGCACGTCTAAGCAGTCGGAGTGTCTCGCGAGGTTTTTTCTCGGTCACCGTGAGGCCGTGCAACACAGAGCGAGTGCACTGCCGAATGCATGCGAACAGAACCGACCTAGTCGCACTGTCCCACAAGAACATTCGGTGTTATCAACGTTTACACAGCGTGTCATAGCTCTGTGCCGCGGGGAGCATGGCAGATGCGCACAAGACAAAGGTTGAAGACAAAGGCCGTGTAACATGCACTTGAGACAAGCAGGATTGCAGTCGAGTGTGCGCAAACAGAGCTGCGGAAAGGGTTTCATTCGGTCCCACCGTCGAGAAAAGATTCTGCCGTGAACAGCCAAGTGTTGCGAACATCTGCTGATCTTTACATCTACACAGCGTCGTGAACGTCTGTCATTAGCATCTATACACCGTTGTGAACGTCTGTGTCATTCACATCTATACAGCGCTGCAAACTTCGGAAGAACTTCTTTTTTTTATGTACACATCACATTTAAATATGTTCACGTGAAAGTAACAATATCGAAAATATGGGTAAACAATAAGAAAAATTGCTACATAAAATATAGATGGCGACGGATGCGCGCTCGGACGTTGGCGGCGTTGTGATGTGGACGCTGGCGAGCGTCTACGTTCTCATCGCCGTGCTCATCATCATCACGAACATCTGCACGATCGGCGCCGTCGTCGTCTGCCGCAGGCTGCATCAGCCCGTCAACTACTACATCGCGTCGATCTCCGCCGCAAACTTCCTCATGGTGTTCGCCGTCGTGCCCGTCGTCACGATCATGGTGCGCGGCGCGGCGGTGTACGTCGCGAACGCGCCGCTGCTGTGTGACATGCGCGTCGTGCATCAGCTCGCCGGCGACCTCGTCATGGTGCACAGCGTCTACATGATGGTCGTCATCGCCGTCGACCGCTACGACGCCGTGCTGCATCCGGAGAAGCCGGCGTTCACGGCGGCGCGCTGCGCGCTCGTCGTCGCGGCGACGTGGGCCGTCGCGATGCTGTACGCGCTGCCGACGCTCGCGCTCATGACGGCGCGCAAGCACGATGAGTACCGCAGCAATGCGACCATCTCCTACTGCTACCTGACGGCGGGTGAACTCGCCGCAAAGTACTATACGGATCTCGCGATCGGATACGTGATCCCGCTCGCGCTCACCGCCGTGCTGTACGGTAGGATCGTCTGCCAGCTGCGCGCTCAGCGGAGGCGCACGCCGCGCGGCACCGCCGAGGTCTGCTGGAAGAAGCGCAGCATCAAGATGGCTGTCGCCATCTTGGCGCTGTTTGCGACCTGCTGGCTGCCGATTCACGTCATCCTGCTTACGTCGCTCGCGCGCGATGTGCGCCCCGAGCTGCTGCTCGCTGTGCGCCACCTGGCGACGATACTCGTCTTCTGCAACAGCTGGATCTACGTGGTGATCTACGCGTACTACAACGCCGACTTCCGACTGGCCGTGACGTCGTTGGTGTTTGGAGACTGGCGGCGGTGCTGCCGCAGACAGGAGTCGCGGGCGGGGAGTGCCAGCAACTTGAACAACCTGAGTGTTGTTGCGAGTGCGCAACGACTCAGCAATATGGATCTCGCTAGTTAACGTATGGCTTTTTCAAGTGTTATTTATTGATGTTCTGTACACCTAGGTCGATTTTATTTATAAGTATTGTATTTATTTTTTTGTTGATGTTATTTTCCTGTACATGAACATAAGTGTACCCCCAGTCATATATAAATAACTCGCATAAAGAAAAAAACAGCCAGAAATAGGGTGTTCATATGAGATTAGTTGTAATCTATTTGTATTTGTTGTTGTTTTTTGCTTTCTTTTTAAATATTAACAAATACTATTTTGCTGTCATTGTTTTGTATAACAAGGGTATTTACTATAATATAATAAGTAGCATAGTAATGGGCTGAGACAGTGGTTTCTAAGGGTTTTGACATGACTCCATCGCTAATTTTCCTATATATATATTTTTATATATATAATGTATACGTATATGCTATTACTTAGCTGTAGTGGCAAGTAGGTCCTAACTGTGAAAGCTTCCAGAAGTCAGTTTTGTTTTACTGACAAACTAGTTCGTGTTATTACCAAATAGCTAAACAATGTGTTACTGTACCTGCAACCAGCTAGTGTCAAAGTTTCACGTGACAGTATACAGCACTGCCTTTTGTAGGGTACCGGTAGATACAATAATGTAACCCAACACGGCAACACAAGAATAAGGGAACTTGTGTTGGGTTAAATTATTGTGTCCAGTGGTGTGCTCATCTCACCTAGAGATTGAATATAAGAATATTTTAGAAGATATGTGCTGTTTTTGCCGAAAGCATTGATGTTGAACGTGGGATGTGTTATATGCGAGTTCCTGTAAACTGTTTTATTATAGGAAGGCATGCGACATGATACCAAAGCCTATCAATTGTCGGTACTTACATATATTCATATTGCCTTTCTGATTTTGTTCCTTTGTGAAACTTTTCATTTATATTATGCCTTCAGAAGAAAGATATTGAGGCTTTTAATTGTCATAATTTATTTATTTATATTAATTAATGAGATGTGGATCATTTGTTGTATTGTTATTTCTTCAAAAACTTGTTATTCCTTTGGCAAATAAAATGTTATTTTCATACAATATCTATCAAATTAACTGCATTTCCCAACTATAGCAGTCACCAAAATCACTATATTCACGTATTGGTGCTTAAGCAGCTTCTTCAATAACTACTGAAATATCTTCAGTATTGCAAATACCGTACACCATACCTTATACGGTCTCTTTATGCGGTTTTTGTTATTATCTCGTGTACTCCTACATGCCGTGTAGTCACTGCAGAGTGGCGCCACCGTGTGTATTGAAATGGTTAGAATGAAATTGCGTGAAACAGCAAGTACTGTGTGGTTGTCAGGCATTGTAGTAAGAGGTCCCGTGTTTACCATATTACATGCGTTTTTACTGCATCATTTGGTTTAACGTTCAACTTAACTGGATAACAATGGTTCACAAACCTGTGGAAATAAATTTTACATCATTTTTAATAAGGAAGGGAAAATATAAAATAGCTGTGCTAAGTATTGCTACTATACTGTCCTGAAACACAACATTGTCATTTGCTTTACCTTCATACTCGAATTTGGGCTGTCTTTTTCAGTGTTTATAAATGGTGACCATCTTGGTCGTCGGGGAGACATTCCTCCCAACCTCGTTCCAGGAATTCCATAAACTTTGTCAGGAACGAGGTTAAAAACATTGATTGTTAGGAACGAGGTTTAATCAACAAATGAACAGTCAATATTGCACCTAATGAAATAGTTGTTATAGAATATCTGCATTGCGCCACATTCTTACCCATTCCGCGCACATTCCGCTGTTTAGTAGCACATTTCGCTGTTTAGTATAACATTTTTTACACATTTTGAACATTTTT
>NW_014577455.1:30000-32964 GCF_000485595.1 Priapulus caudatus
TTGTCAGGAACGAGGTTAAAAACATTGATTGTTAGGAACGAGGTTTAATCAACAAATGAACAGTCAATATTGCACCTAATGAAATAGTTGTTATAGAATATCTGCATTGCGCCACATTCTTTTCATTCTTACCCATTCCGCACACATTCTGCTGTTTAGTAGCACATTCCGCTGTTTAGTATAACATTTTTACACATTTTGATACATTGCGGCAGTTATTGATGCACATTGCGCCACATTCTTACCCATTCCGCGCACATTCCGCTGTTTAGTAGCACATTTCGCTGTTTAGTATAACATTTTTCACACATTTTGATACATTGCGGCAGTTATTGATGCACATTGCGCCACATTCTTACCCATTCTGCGCACATTCCGTTGTTTAGTAGCACATTTCGCTGTTTAGTATAACATTTTTTACATATTTTTATACATTGCGCACACATTCCTGCACATTTTGCTGTTTAGTAGCACATTTCGCTGTTTAGTATAACATTTTTTACATATTTTTATACATTGCGCACACATTCCTGCACATTTTGCTGTTTAGTAGCACATTTCGCTGTTTAGTAGGACCCGAGAGTTCGTCATTATTCAGGGAGCGGTGCAGGGAGTAATGTCTCCCTTGTGCAAAAATCAAACAACCCAAAAGCTTTGCATGTTGAGATATTTCAAACAGGAAATCAATGCCTCGCCCTCTTGAGAGACAAAACGGTATGATTATCTAGGAGCGGCCCCATTTTGCTTGGGGGGGGGGGCAAAGCCACATGCGGTTTGTGTTCTGGAAAGGTGACCGCCATTGATAATGTAACGTATCTACATTTCTCTGAGGGAGCAACTCCCCCCCCCCACACACTAGCTATTGCCCTGTTATCACACTGGATGTCCTTAGAAACAACGTTCCATTTCCTTCAACAAAATCTTGTCATTTCCTGATAACAAAATCCTTCTAAATGAATTGTCTAAATGATTAATTTGTGACAGGTTATCATCTAGTGGCATCACTATTCTGCTATGCATGCAGCCCTCATTTCATAAAATTATAATCAAGTATAACACACATAACAAATAAAAGCTAAAAGCAATGTTTACATGCTACGATTTGTATACAACACAATCACGTGAAGCACTATCATCATGGTGGTGAGGGGTGCAGGTTGGCAAATGGCAGTATTCCGTCGTAATTTCGAGATTAATCATACTTCCACAAAATTATATCGCTAGTTTGTCACACATGCACAGTCTCCCATCTGTTCATAGTTGGCATACTGAAATAAGATTGCGTTGCTCCTAAAATTATTCCACTCTGTTACGTCAAAGCAGATTTACACCTGTACATGGTACAGGAATCCCCATGTTTGTGTAGCGAGGTCACGCTTATTGTCCAGTACACTACCAAGCATGCGTCGCACAATTGTTGTAGCAACATTAAGTAAGGTAGAAGTAACAAAGAATGTGAGTATTAAACCACTGCATTAGAGCACTGCGGGATTAAAGGAACCAGCACGCTAGTAGCTGTTGGCATGATCATTTTCACAACACTTATAAAGTAGATGTGAAACAATCAATAGAGCTACTCCTTTATAGGTTTCTACTATTGATGCAATTTTCATTGTGCTGAGGTACCTTTGTGGCTGTGACAACCAAATCAAACTAGAACATCAAATTTCCAATGATGATGAAGTTTGAAACTTGGAAGGCTCCCATCTAATGAAGGAACACTGCATGGGGTCTCTACCTGAAGCTAGTCTCTCATACAATCAGCCACCAATGTTTGGGGAAACCCAAATGTATGGTACATATGTGTGAAGCTAGTGTAATTTCATTTTACACCCACTGTCAATATCTTTGAATCTCATAATGACTTAAAAGTACATCAATATGTATCACACAATAATTTATAACTTTGAATCAATTTGTGATACATTATTACAAGTACATAGATCAGAGCATCACTTTGAGATATATAGGCCTATGCATGGTGTGTAAATACACTTTGCATGCCTTATTACGGTACGTACACTAGATATGTTTATGTTTAGTTTATGTGTCCTTGCCCCGCACAATCTAATATACCTCAAAATTATGCACTCAAAAATATCCTTGAACCGGACGTACAGTGTACACACAGTGACACACACGTGACACAGTCATTGAGTCACTCAGTGGCAGTGCATCATGGCATTCATTTCTCTGAGGCTGTGATAGTGCCGTGCACTATCAATAAACTTTTATAAAAGTTTCTTGGGTGTAATATTTTAAAATTTTACATGGTGTAACTGTAAGGAGTGTCATTGCGAACACTAAATAAACTAACACTAACGCTGCCAGGGTCTATATCTCCTTGGGTAGGCCTACTGCTGCTGAGAGGGTCTATGTCCCCCGGGGTACTGCCGGAACGTACCCTGGGTACGGTCCAGTATACCGGAACGTACCCTGGTACTATCTAATATGCCGGACCGTACCTCGTCTACTCCACTAACGAGTCTAGGGAGTCGCCTACGCCTACTCCCTAACCCTAACCCTAATCCTAACCCTAACCATATCAAATAGTGACCAGGGTACGTTCGGGTATACCGGACCGTACCCTGGTACTATCTAATATGCCGGACCGTACCTCGCCTACTCCTACTCCCTAACCCTAACCCAAACCCTAACCCTAACCATATCAAATAGTTACCAGGGTACGTTCTGGTATACCGGACCGTACCCTGGTACTATCTAATATGCCGGACCGTACCTCGCCTACTCCACTAACGAGTCTAGGGAGTCGCCTACGCCTACTCCCTAACCCTAATCCTAATCCTAACCCTAACCATATCAAATAGTGACCAGGGTACGTTCTGGTATACCGGTGTAGCGCGAAATTTATGACTTGCGAAATATATGAGATAGCCCCGCCCCCGCGCCTATGCGCATGCGCACTTCGCGTGCGTCCCGACCCGACTAATCACAGCTCGTCTT
>NW_014577455.1:33625-37511 GCF_000485595.1 Priapulus caudatus
CTTGAAGCTATACCCCAACTTTCACGAGCCTAGGTCGAGCCGTTTAGATTTGTGCCGCAATTCTGCATTTCCTCCCTATACCTTAAGTTAAGGAGTGAATGTTCCCCCTTCTTTTACACCTCTTGACCTTTGACCTTTGACCCCCAGCTTCGACATCCCAACTCGTTTTCGGATTACCCCCCCACATCCCGAATATCGTGACCGTACGTCGAGCGGTTAAGATTTGTGCCCAACTGTTGACGCCCGGACGGACGCACGGACGATCAAGCGATTCTACAAGCTGCATCTGACTATGTCAGATGAGCTAATAATATGCCGGACCGTACCTCACCTACTCTAACGAGTCTAGACTCCCTAACGCAGTAACGGTCTAACCCAAAGTCAAACCTTACTACTTAGTTAAACCATATCAGATAGTTACCAGGGTACGTTCCGGCCGTACCCAGGGAGACATAGACCCTATCAGCAACACTAACAACAGTTTCGAGTTCGACAAACTGTAAAAAAAAATTTACCATATATGGGCATGAAGTTGAACTGACGAAGTGAGACACTTCCAGACTTTATATCATTATCAAATATATGCACCATTTTGATTTGTCATTGACGTTCAACTGAAGAGTGAAGGGCAAAACGGTTGGTTGTCTTTTCGACCTTGCAGTCGATTCAGAATGATAATCCTGACTAATGCAAAGTGCTGTCAAGTTACGAGTACAAAACCATTTATGGTGTTAAAGCCCCGTCCAAGTTTCCAACGTGAACGACAACAGGATGCCAGGGAAGGGGATCGGCGCGCCCTAGCACATGTAACATGTTATACTTCTTCCGGTGTCAATGCAAAATATAGATCTCTACTATGTCGTATATTTAAAAAGAGTACAGGAAATGGTTTGATTTAAATGAAGTTTTGCGCTAAAATTTTGTTTCTATGTACCTACTTTCATCAGGCACTAAATACACACCCGTATTGCCATATAAAGCTATGGTAGACGATTATGAATCATCCTACAGATACGGACAAGACCATTCATTGGTCAGGAATTCACCGACCTAGAATTTACTTCCAACGAACTAGCCAATCACAATTGGTGTGACTTTGCCTTAGCTGCGGAAGAATTCCTGCGTGTCACATTCCGCCCTTTCCTTGTCAGAGCCTGCCGCTGGACAGAAAATCAGAAGATTCACGGAAGCTTTGTCACCATTCTTTAGCACTGTAACGAAATGGTAAGTAAGAAAATAAAACTGTGGATCATTGGGCGTGTGACAATATTGTAGTCATCATATGTCAGTTCAACTAGCACATGAAATTGTTCTCGTTGGTGCAAGGGAAGGTTTCTAAATTCTAGCCGTTCCGAACTTCCGATGAGTCGGCTGGGCGACGCCATTTTCAATTTTGTATTTTTATTCCTGTCACCGCATAACCATAACATCGGATAGTGTGGTTAACAATGGTAAAATTTCCCATAAAGTGTCTCAGACAGCGCTTACATATTCTGTTAAATGTACTTGTCACGTATAGCAAATAAGGCGGCGTCCTGCCTCATGTTCTACTGTTGTCGTGTTGATTGAAGTTGAGTATAAATTTACTCTGTGCGTTCTTTGGCCCGTAACTCCCGCTCATAGGGTTTATGGGTGCAAATCCACTTTAGGCACCTTAGGTATCACGAAGTGATGCACAGATTTCTGTGTATCATCAACTGATGCACAGACTCCGTATATCAAGGAATGATGCAAAAAATCCTAACCCTAACCCTAACCAGTAACCCTAACCAGATGAGACGGGATACTAGAGAAGCGTTGCCGAAAGGAAATGTTGACCCGAAGTGCTGGTCAGTGCTAGAGCCGCAGATCTTGCAGCGCGAGTTCCGTCCGCGTATAGGCGCACTGCTGACCGCATTCGGGAACGTCCTAAGACAGTATGCAGCCGCTAGCAGCTAGTGGATCCCTGTGCGACCGAATGCTTAGTACCGGCGCAGTATCGCATCCATTAGTTTCCAGGGCGAACAGGTCCATCAATTTTGAGATGTGGGAAGAGCACAGCAGGCAGACTTTGGGACTGTGTTCTAGCTTGAAAGTCTCATGGATGTATATCACGTCTGTTATAACTATCTATTTATTTCTAACTGTCTCGGTTAACCAGAAGTGCTATAAGAGTGTACTACGTTACGCATTAGATCACTACGAAGAGTAATAACGAATTTCTGGCGGTAGTTGCAAAACTGTGCGAACCTTATGCACTCATGGGCTGTTTCCATTATGGTCCGGTACGTAAGTGAAAAACATCGTCGCGTCGGTATACGGGTGATAGCCATAATGGACATGAAGCCGTTGATGATATTGATGATCTTGGCTGATCTCACGTCGCTCATCCGTCGTATTATATCCGCAAAATCGATGTGACTAACAGCTTAAGCCATATGGCTCTGATAGGCGGCGCGCAGGCGGAGCCTGCTTTGCCAATGCTCTGCGGCGGTACGTAGTCTCCTGCGCTATTGTGGATGGATACCGTTGCCAAATGAATCGTGTTGTGCTCGCTAGCGAAATACTGGAATTTGCGGACCTGTACAGCCATTTTATACTTTGGCATATAGTGTTCCTAGACATATCCAATAAATGATAAGCGTAATAGCAGCGAGGGAATAATTCGTTTCAGTTCGTTTGTCCGCTTTCCGAGATTCGAACATGATCATACGCCATCGGCGGTTACATCGTGTCTGCTGAACATAGGCAGATATTATGATTTTCTATAAACAAGGTGGTAAATACTGTTTGTTCAAGTCGAAGAGAACAATACACGAGTGGAAGCTGTAATAATATCAGCTGAATTTGTGCTTATTTTCTGTGGTGCGTGTGGACAAAAGTGGTTTCAAAAATGTCGAATCTTATTGGTGCGAAGAACATTGCTGGTATAAATACGAAGCGTCAATTTTGGAAACAGCAGGACCTTATAACACTTACCTCCAGGGCCTTGAACAGCACCGTAAAAATGTATTATCACGTAGTCTCAGCAGGGCTAGTGACTGTAAAATTTCAATTACCTTTTATTATGATCAAGAATATCTAACGCAGCACCTTGAGCTTTGTCTGATGTGCCGGCGGCTGAGCTATGCGTTTGTGTGCACATTTTTCGACCCAATTTGCCGGGGGTGGGGGAGGGGAAGGTGGGTGGATCTGGGGTTATTGATTTTCGACGGCTCTTATGGTGAAAAGCCTGCTAAAATTTGATCATGACGAAGACAAATTAGAGAACGGTAAATTTTGTCCTTGCCTTTCGCAGTAATCACTTTTATAAATATTCAGCCATTATACTCACATGTATTTTTCCAGCCCATTGCCTTCCTGAAACTTTCCTTTGCCTTGTTCCTTGGTCACATATTTTTTGCTGTGGCATCTAATGTCCTCCTTTGGTGCTTTATAGTTTTTGTACTGTTGGAGCGAGGCCAACCATTTTTCTCTCACAATGTTTAGTAATCTTTATAACCATATGTATATAGTAATATTATGTAGTATATGTAATCAGTATTATATAATCTGGTTGTGTTTGCGCCACGCGCGGCATATGATATTGTTGATTCGACAAATAACCGAGTCGCTGACATACGCGGGAACGGCACTTGTAGTTCAAAATGCGTTATGAAAGTGCTGTCGCCTTTTGCGATGGCGTCAAGTGTATTCCAAGAAAGTATGGGTACATGAAGTGGTTCCTCAGCAATCATCTCATCTCTGTGAGATGGTTGTTTATGTGTTTCCTGTCGATTATCATAATTATGTTTGCTACACGCCAAATTTTGTAATGGTCGTAATGTATACTACTGATATTATAGTGTGGGTACATCGTCGAGCGAGTGTGTGAAGCGTAGTTGTTCTGATAAAGGTACTTAATCCC
>NW_014577455.1:37536-40310 GCF_000485595.1 Priapulus caudatus
CCCATGTTGAAATCGTATTAGATTTGATTGAGGGTGTAAGCTATGCAGAGATTACATGCAGATAGAGTGACAATGAAACTAACCTGTAACTGATTGTTTACGATTAGCGAATGGGACATGTTGTATTGTTTCCTCTATATCGGATCCTCTAAGCCTCAGCAGTCACGTACAGGCATTATAGCGCTATTATTATTGTTACATGTAACAAAAAAACTCGTTATTACGCAAGGAAGCGCCCCTTGTAGCCGAACACAGATTGGAGCTTTTCTAGCCCGTCTCTTTACCTAATGGGTAGTGCGATCCTCGTGCAATGCGCAGAACTGCCGATGAGAGCGAAAAGCCGGCTTCAAGCTAACCCTAGGAAAGGAACTGAGTACTTGCGTTGGGAAGAGGGCAGCGAAATTGCAAAAGTGGCCGCTACGCGGCGTTTGAGCGCTTCGCGCGGATATCCGGCTGCAGATCGTCCAGTAACCCTAACCAGTAACCCTAACCTTAACACACTTCGTGATACCTAAGTTTATACTTTATGACTTAGGGTTAGGGTTAGGGTTTTTGCATCATTCCTTGATATACGGAAAGTCTGCATTAGTTGATGATACACAGAAATCTGTGCATCACTTCGTGATACCTAAGGTGCCTAAAGTGGATTTGCGCCGGGTCTATGTCCCCCAAGGTACTGCCGGAACGTACCCTGGGTACGGTCCCGGGCCCCCCACTCAGTGTTATTTAGGGTACGCTTATGCTCGTTCCCTCCCTTTGAAAGCACCCCCCTATCTCAGGACTACCAAAATTTCTGAACCCCCCTTTCGCGGGCTTTTTGCGGGTTTTTCCTGCCTTGGAGACCCCCTTAAATCCGGAACACCTCCTAATCGGGAACTAAGGGGCAATATTTTTACTTTTCAAAATGAAAAATCCTGAATAAGCTTTCAAAACTAGCAGGAATTTGATCCCGGGATTTGATAAAGTTTTCTATGATATTCAAGATGAAAGAGAGAGAGGAAAACCACCCCTTTTTTAAAGAGATCTCCGGGTGAAAAGTCAAATACACCCCCTTTTTTACAATTCTTGGGCCGGATTTTGTCGCGCGAAAAATACCCCTTTACCAGGGATTTTGGGAACGCGCATGCGGTCCCTCCGACCTCGGAGTGGGGGGACCGAAAGTACGGTCCGGTATACCGGAACGTACCCTGGTCATTATTTGATATGGTTAGGGTTAGGAAGTAGGCGTAGGCGACTCCCTAGACTCTATAGTGGAGTAGGCGAGGTACGGTCCGGCATATTACTATATTAGATAGTACCAGGGTACGTTCCGATATACTGGACCGTACCCAGGGTACGTTCGGGGTACGGTCCTGGTAGCAGTCACTCTCAGCGTAACTACCACAGGCACTTGGACTTGGAGTGTTTCAATAAAATATGATGCTAAATATATACGAAATCTATTTACTACTACTAGTAACTACCAAAGTCTATTTACTATTAACATAAACTGCACAACGGGAGCGAACGCGAGAATTTCGTCAGGCTTTGTGTAATTTCGCATGACACAGCTTGGTTACCAACACAGACAATAGGTTTTTATAACAAGTGAACACTGTTCTTCAAATAGAAACAAAGATGGAGTAGAATGGTTGAATATTTGTGTTGTATTCGTATGAAATCAAGCGAGCGTCGAGCGAATTTTGGCAGTGCGCTTTCCTACCTGCTATATATTTATGTGTCAGTCTGCAGCAGCTAGCGTGCAGTGTACTTGTGTGTTGCAGATGAGCATTTGACCGGCATTTATATAATAGGTGAATATAGGCGAAATAGAGTAGAGAAACATTAAGACTTTGGTAGTAAATACATTTCGTGTTTATTTACCTTTTTTTTAGTGAGACGTTCCAAGTGCCTGTGGTAACTCCCTTGGCCTTGCCGGCAAAGTACTAATAATAGTACTTGTTACAATTGCATTTTTCAACTTATTACTGATTATGATCGCATTATAGTAATAATGGTAATGTCACAGGTAGGCTACTAATGCAAACAATAGGCAGCCTGTTTGCCTTTACACAGTAGTTACACATTTTCACTGTCTCAGCGTCTGATTGTGTTAGTACTGTTTGATTGTAATAGTAATGCTGCATGGTTAATACCTTGTTTATGTACCAGTCCATATCGCGCCCGTTATGCTCATTGGTATCTACAGCCTACATGGTGTAGCACACTGTGACGGAACATGTGATGCACAAAACTGGCAATGTGCAGAATGTTGCCATATAAAAATCGATCTTTGAAAATCAAAACTGTAATCAAGATTGTAATGTGGTACATGTGCTGGTTAATGTGATGTGCACTTTGATTGATTCCCAAGATGTGATGCAACCTGTCTGAAAATGCTTTAGAATTCTTGATAAGAGAACCTGCTGCGGCTATATAGCAAGGCTCTTATATATACCTGCATGTGTCAGGTTTACACAAAAATGTAAACTTTTTATGTCAACTGGTGGTAGCTGTTGGTTATTGCTGGATGTTGAAATTAAGAGGTTGTAAGTGATATATTATAACAGTGCTCGAAATAAGAAAAAAAATGTGGTTGTCCTGCGGACAACCCCGGCATCAAATCGGGTTGTCCCAAAAAATATCCCAAAATATCCTATTTTCAATCACATAATAATATGATCAGAAAACACCCAAAAACAGTGGCGTAGCCAGGATTTTTAGCTCATCTGACATAGTCAGATGCAGCTTGTAGAATCGCATGATCGTCCGTCCGTCCGTCCGTCCGTCCGTCC
>NW_014577455.1:40320-54246 GCF_000485595.1 Priapulus caudatus
ACCCCTCCCCCCACCCTCCCCCTACCCTCCATCTGCGTTAGTGGGCGTGTCCTAACAATGATGTGTACGCAACTGCGTGTCTGCATATCTGCGCCTAACAAATGTGGTACTACGCACGACTGAAATTTTACATTTATAATCGTAGCAACAGACCTCAGATGAGCCCAGACGCTCTGCGGCTCTTGTTATATTATTCACGATTTAATTTACGATTAAGATTTCTTGATGAGCTAGAAAACACTCGGATTTGAAGTATGAAACTGAACATTATTGTGCCAGCTAGCCTACACCAGTTGGTTGGGATTGATTGTCAGTTCAGATGCAAAATATTGAAAGCAAAAGGTTATACACCATAGATTAATTGGGTACCACGCGTATATATAACTTATAAGATAGCCGAGTCGGTTTAGAGTCAGTGTTAGGGTTAGGGATAGTGTTTCTTGGTTGTCCACCGGACAATGTCTCAGACTGGTTAGGTTGTCCGGCGCAAATTCTGGTTGTCTCGGACAACCGGACAACGCTTATTTCGAGCACTGTATAATAACAGTAAGTGTCATTTCTTTCTACAATTTCTTGTAGTGGGTGAAGTTATTTTTAGTACTAGCACTCATGCAATTGGTCTAATGCTTAGTTGTGGTACTGTTTGCACTGTCATTTTTTATTAGCTAGTAGTTTCTGTCGTGCGTGGGTGGGGTGGGTATGAAATCCTATGATCTCTGTTAAATTGAGAGAAGGAATATCACTGCTTTGTGTAGATGTCGTGCATTTGACATTATTTCTGTTCAGCGTTTACCCGGTTGTCGCCCTAGTATTGTAACTGAAAGTGGTACCAAAAAGCTGGGTACTTTGATAACAGTCATGGGTTATTAACAGCTCAGCCATGAGTGCTGGATATGGATATGTGGTTTTCCACCCCGAACCCATCCACCGCCCTACATAGACACATACCCATCTCATTCCCACTTTACCCATATCACTCCTCTTTGTCGTTGTCTCTCGCTCTCTGTCGCGCCATCTCCCTGAGCCTCTCGCTCCCTCATTGCTTTCCTTCCTCTCTCCCCTTGCACCCACCCTCTCCCTTTTTTTCTCTTTCTCTCCCTCTCTTGCTCGATCAGTCAGTTACACTTGTAGCGAGCACTATCAGCACCCTCGACCTTTAGTCTTACAAAACTAGTAAATTATATTCTAGTGGCATTTTGTAAATGCACACAGTGGGGGGTATGGATACTGTAATTATCTTGCTACAAGTGTGATGGGTTGACAAGAAATTTTAAGGTGTTTTAGGAGAAATAGATTGATGTCAAGCAGGCAGTGATAGGGGTAGAAATTAACTTTTGAGCAAGGGCGTCCTGCGGACTCCTGCCGTCAAAAAGAGGGGAGTCCCCAGCAAAATGAGGGAGTCCGCAGTCTTAAGTTCAAAACTAAAGCATAACAACAATAACGCATACATGTGCTTATTTTGAAGATTCATGTGGTTGCACGTCTGCCAAATTGTCTTTCGACATTTGCTGAAAACATACGTTAATTCCACGAGGCTGTTCTCTGGAATGAACTAGTTACTGTTAGTATAGCAGAATTTTCAGGGAGTCACACCGACTCCTGCATATGTCAAATCAGGGAGTCCGACAGTAAATCAGGCGGTATTTGACTCCGGACTCGCGTTAATTTCGCACCCTGCAGTGAGATCCAGTTCTGACTACTAACCGTGTAGTGCAAACATGAACTTTACCCCCCCCCCCACGCTAACTGGAGTTATTCTGTATGATAGACACACCTGTATCCTGTTGTCAAGCATAATAGTAAATACTATATATGTAACTGTCGTCCAATGTGTACTGTGTCAGTGTGTGTTATAAGTATCACAGTTTATAGCATTTTTCATGTATTATAATATATAGGTTAACATTTTATAGAATTTCTTAGTTATTTCTGACATTTTATTCTATGTTATCTCTGGTTATCTGTGTTGTATTTCTATAAAATGCCATAATTAGTAATTTTATTTCCATTCTTATAGACCACTGTGTATGTGTTATGTGTAGTAAATTTCAAGCTTATTAGGAGTATGTTATTCCATATAAATCTTTCGTGCATTACTCAGGTTCTATAGTAAGTAATGACCAAAGAAGCAGATAAATAGTTTAGTGGACTGGGTGCGCTCATGCAGTGACAGAAACTGAAGGCTGGAAGTAGGCCTAGGCTCACTGCACAGGCAGTAGTAGCCTTTGCCATTTAGCGTGTATATCAGGTTTCTGTGAAAGCCCACCAGCAAGTCTATTATTGGAACAGCTTGGTTGGGCTGAACTGGTATGAACAGATCTGCACTACTATAAACTGAGGAAGTTATAGCAATGGCTTAAGTAATATAGCAGGAGTGCTGTGTGTGCTTGTGCACAAGATATAGTGTGTAAGAGTGGAGGAATTCCACTGCCTCGGTCCTACTGTTCTGTAGAGTTGACGAAGGCTTTCACCTAATGCTGGTTCGTACTTCTTCCATGTGCATTTTCTTTGTGCCTGTATGTGGTTAGTCTTGTATCTTACTACAACTACAAGCTTCTGGTTAATCCCAGTGTTAAGTGCCACTCTAAACTTTATATATCCAAATTTATTTTAAGTCTCCAGTCATGGTTAATAAGTAAATTCCCAAACCTACTTATTACTTTGGCTCAGAATTATTTTAAGATACGTGTGGCTTAATTATCCTATGTTCTGACTTCCACTGCTAAATATGAAAGCGAAAGTACACTAATTCATATTTAAAAAATTTACAGTCATGTTATTTGTGACACATAACTTACAAAACATGCTAAACATTTGGTGTTGCTGCACCTACATGCATATATGTATTGTAATACCCTTGTGCAAATTTACAAACTACGGTCTGCAGATATGCAATTTGTTCTGGCTAATAAAATTAATTTACTTATTCTTATAGTAATTTCAAGTGATAATTATAACTAGCAACTATTTGGTGAAGTAACTATAAATCTCTTACCCAAACGTTTAGACTCATGCTAGAGTAAGTGCTAAGGTAACATAATACCATGTGTACCATATTGAGTCAGTAACCTCATAAACAGTTATAGCCAATTTAGTGTGTTGTAACTGCAGTTGTAAGGTTTGCCAGATGGACAGGCAAGCAATGTTGTCAGTTTGCGATGATGGACAAATATAGTACTCATCCTGGGTGTGTGAATCACTTCTAGTGCTAGTGGTCTGCGTGATGCCTCACTGACTGGCACTCTCACACCTCTAACTTGGGCATCTTATTCTATCATGGCCAGACAGGAGTAAGATTGTTATATATATATATATGTTAGTTGCCCTAATCCTGAAAATTTGGCATTCTACAAAATTTTAAGAAAGGTATAGTCATTTTTAGAGGTCATTCGTGTTGAGATATAAATAAATGGATAAATATGCAGGTCAGTGTTTATTTGTGTAACGTTGCTCTGCTTGTTTTATAGGCCTCTGGTGTAGCAGTCCAAGATGAGTGCCTCAGGGTGTATGAGGATATCAAGCTGCGTAGAAGGTATAAATATGTAGTCTACCGCATGAGCGAGGATGACAAAGTGATCATTGTTGACCAGCTTGGCGAGCCAGGTGAGGAAAGTTCTATCTGTTAACACGTTCCCCGCGGATCCACGGGTCAGCTCGTGGATAGATTATTGGTTTTTGTTACTCTGATTTCCAACAGATTGCAGGCACTACCTACCTAGAAATTAAACAGGGACAGTCTATATTACCCCAGTCATACATGAACTAAAGAATGCAATGCTCTACCGTTGATTCGAACGTGAAATTATGAGTTTTGAGACTCAAGGTAAATTCGTAAAACTAGAAGGTAAACTAGTAGGCGTAGATCGAAACAAGGTTAGTTTACCGTTTTGCTAACGGTATATACACTATTATACAGGGGTCGAAACTTGCGGTATCCCGATATCCGCAGGATAGTGGATTCTTGTGTTGGATACCAGATTTCAATGCTTGGTATCCCGCCGGGATAATAAAAAAAAAATCGTCAAAATCGGGATGTGTATACATTGTATCAAGCAAACCAGACAATGCGACTAGACAATGTTTTCATGTTTTTAGCTCATCTGACATAGTCAGATGCAGCTTGTAGAATCGCTTGATCGTCCGTCCGGTCGTCCGTCCGTCAACAGTTGGGCACAAATTTAACGCTGACGTCCGTCACGATATTTCGGCACATTGGAGGTTGATCGTGCAAAACGAGTTGGCTGTCGAAGCTGGGGGTAAAGGTCAGGTCGAAGAGGTTGTAAAAGAAAGGGGACATTCACTCCTTAACTTAAGGTATAGGAGGAAATGCAGAATTTGCGGTCACAAATCAAAGGTCAAACTCGACCCTAGGCTGTGATAGTCGGTGTATCGCATCATGGTTAGGAAACAGCCATCACCTGGGTGCCGAAATTGGAGGTCACGAGGTCAAAGTGGTCTAATGGGCACAGGGCAGATTTAGACCATTTTCTGAGGATATGGTCTGACGAGGGCGATTGCAAAACTTTTTTGTTTCAGCGGTGACCTAGCGATTTTTATGACATTATTGAAAGGACCATGAATACTATTTCTGCTGACATGCGAAAGAGTAAGTGTCAGATAACTTTTGACCTCAGAGGAGGGTTAAATGGATTTGTTGACTGTCTGTTAGAAAGAATTTGACTGCCGGGTTGCTAGTAGAATCTATAATGCCTGGATGTATGAGGTACAATGTCACAGTGAAATTTCAAAAGCGTAAATTTTACGTTTAAAGAAGGTTTATGCTCCTTAATCGTATAATTTATATTGCATTCTGTTAAGTTCAGTATGTTACATGCTAACGTATGCGACTGCCAGTGGCTACTGCCAGCTGCAGTTGTTGTGGTATGGGAGTTTTTGCCTTAATTGCGCTTACAGGTAGCAGCTCTCTATTGCGCAAAGGCCATGTAGGCTTGCAGTAACGTAAATGGATGAAGTGCTTACCTATTCTGTTTGCAGATAGTTGTTGCTACACGTTATGATGGGAGCTTTCCATCTTATTGAAGACACTTAAACGTACGCGCCATTCTGATCGGCAACCTTCATAACGATCCCAACGAAATTTTTTGATGAAGCGTTCCTGAACACCATCCCTGTGATTCCACTGGATTTCAAGCGAGCAGCTGTATGTGAACACTTTGGGACTAACAGGAGTTTACGTAGATCGCCACCACTCCCACAGAGGACGCAGTGACGACGTTAGATGAGCGCTGTCGCTATGCGGCACTTGTTATATAATAATTACATTACATATAAATAATTTTCAAATGCTATTATTGCATATTTCAAGATTTTGGATACCAAAATTATTGAAATTACTATCCAAAAAATGGGATACCAGATCTTTGGGGGGTATACCAGAATGGATACCATAATAAAAATCTAATTTCGACCCCTGATATAATATAGTAACTGTGTAGTATATAAAATTTCAAGGTATTTTTGCATGTAGAAAAACAAAACAAGGTTTATACCCCACACATGTGTAAGCGTTGTCACATTTCTTACCGGGAAAAATAGTATACTGTCGAATGATATAACAAATTCGCGAAAATCCACCGCTGCGGTGGCATTTGAGATCAAAATGCACTAAATGTTCGTTTTGTCCCTGTTTTAATATCAATATATTATTATGAAGGGAAACGATTTTCATACTATTTGAACATGTAAGAGTGAGATAACACTCATGCAGAGTAAATGTGTCAGTTTGGTTAGCTTTCCTGCAATGGAAATGTGGTAAATCAAATAGTGAACACGCGGTAAAAACCCGAAAATCCCAGCGCAGGGCGGTAGGTGCATTGTTAACACCGGCAGCATTGAACGTGTTAATGAGGGTGGTCTCTAGGGCTGTAACGATACACATACCTTTCAATTGGATCCGTATCTCGATATTAGCCTCTCGATTCGATTCCTTCGATTCGATTCCCAAAATATTGAAATGTTATCTTATTTTGTATATTTTCATTATTTTGCACATGGTTCGCACAGTCGATCCCGCATCGTTTCAGCGGCCATTTCTGCGTACTCGATGCCCTCCGTAGGAAATAATAATAACATTATTTTCGATGGTATATAATACGGCATATATTTTCTATGTACAGATTTGTCAGATTTTGAGCGGATCGGTTTGTTTATGAAATTACAAATCCGTACGGAGTCCTCAAACTCTGGTAACTCCAGCCCTGTAAACATGTTGGGGATGTGCTGTAGTCACTGATTGGCTACCTGGCAAGTCGTTACTATTGACCAATCAGAGAGCGCGTCTCATTCACGCATCGGCCGGCACATACCATCTAAAGTACTAGCGCGTTGGATCAAATCGAAAATACGGGAAAAAGTATCGAGGGAAGAGAATTGCGATTCGATTCAATTTCGGTGGATCGTTACAGCCCTAGTAGCCCCTTTCAAGCCACGGCATAGAAATATTTTGTACATTTTAATGTTTTAAAGGTAATTTCTCATGATTTTAATTCATTGAACTACAATGGTCGGAAAGTGCACCTCGGGTGTAGGCTTTGGTGTAGAAATGGTTTCAAAGAAGCATTAATGTTCGCTTATGCATGAAATTTTATTGCATACAAACAACCCTAGAGTAAATACTAGTAATTTCTCTTTTCACAGGTGCGACATACGAGGAATTTGTGGGTCACTTGAAAGAAGCAGAGGTCGTCCATGACTGCCGATATGGCGTTTTCGATTTTGACTACTTGATTGAGAGGACTGGTGGTACTAGCCTAACACAAAACAAACTCTTGTTTTTCATATGGTAAGTCTTTTTAGAAACATGCAGTAACCAACCAAACTCATTCAAGCTAGTTTCCTGGGTCATATTTTTAATATTTGGAATGGCAGTAAAATGAAGTGGGGAACAGTTGCATGTTGGTCTTAACATCCATCATATTATCATGTTTCGTGTGAGAGTATCTTTACGTGAATAGTTTAGCTCTTCGAGAACCAAATCAGTTAGCCAGCAAAGTTGTCATTTGGTGTAAAAAAAACTACAACAGTAGCATGGTTTCAATGCTGTTGCTCTGGGCTACAGAGCAGTCAGAGTGTGATGTGCTAATATATTCTTTATGTTAGTTGTGTACAGGCAGTTATCTGTTTTAAAAAATTGTAAAGACCGTTGCCACTTCAAAGTGAAGCCAGCTGGCCAGCTGCTGTATCCATTAGTCAGTCTCATGGCTTGTGCATTGTCGTGTCATTCGTGCTGTACATGTGTGGAAGATGAATGACCTAATAGGCTGATGCAAGGTTCTTTCTGATTCATTGCTGCAATTCCATGAATCCTGATGTCATGTTATTATATATATGACAAGCAGGGGTAGAAATTGATTTTTGAACACGGGAGTCCATCGGACTCCCTACCTTCAAAAAGAGGGAGTCCGTGGCAAAATGGGGGAGTCCGCAGTCTGAGGTTCAAAATTTAAGATATTAACAATAACGCATGTGCTTATTTTTAAGATTCATGCAGTAGCACATTGCCAAATTTTCTTTGGACATTAGCGGGAAAAATACGGGAATTCCGTGAGGCCGTGCTCTGGAACGAACTAGTTAGTATAGCATAATTTTCAGGGAGTCACACGGACTCCTGCATATGTCAAATCAGGGAGTCCGACAATAAATCAGGGAGTATTTGACTCCGGACTCCCGATAATTTCGCACCCTGACAAGCATACACTGGTGATGCTGCAGCGATAGTGATTTCTTTAGTGTTTTTGCAGCGAGTTTTCAATCCTTTAGATTATCCACTCAAGGCTTAGTAATTAGCTGATTTTTGGTTACGGCCCTAGCAGGGCTCGAATTAAGCGACGAGAAGGGCAAGGCAATTTTTTTAGGGCATGTGAGAAATCGCCTTGAATTTTCTCTAAAATAGAAAGGCACCAAGGCAACTCTCAAAGTTTGAGAAGGGCACCAAGGCACTTTTGTAAAATAAAGGGAAACTCATAACAAATTAGTACATCAACATCGTCTTGCTTTTAATGTACAAAACAATATGCCCCCATGTAAGCTTACACCGTAACACTGACCCCTGTACCCACCTCTGCTAATGGAAGTACAGTAACAAGAAATTTTACATGCCCGCTATCAGGAGCAAATAATTATCCGATGCTGTTATTATTCCCTCCTGCGACTATCGGTTTTTAGCTCATCATTGCAACTACAGCACGCACGCGCACGTGTTATGTTGATTCGACTAAAAACAAAACTAGGGCAGTAGATTAAAGGGCACCGACGGCAATTACACAAAAGGGCAAGGCAGGTGACTGCCGTCGGTCGGGTTGGATTTTCAGGGGCAGTACGGCGATTGATAGGGGCACCGACGGCAATTGCCGTCGGTTAATTCGAGCCCTGGGCCCTAGGACCAGATTTTGTCCTAACTTCCTAACTGGCCTTACTTCTGGCTATCTGCTATATTAAAAAATAGAATAACAACGAAATCACAGTGGTATTGAAACAGTGAGAACTGTATTCATAGTCTCTTTGTATTTAACAAGTGTATTTTTACAGAGTACGTAATTATAATCAGTGTATCTTGTTATCAGCAAGGCAAGTTGTTTATTAGATATAAGTTGCTCGTCAGGTTAAGCCGAGTCACAAGAATTACGCCGATGACATACTGTGTTGCAAATTGTTGGGTGGGGCTAGCAACTTGAATATATATGTTTATTCGTGGTGTGACTCATCTCTCAGTTCATATCTCCTGTTGAGCACAAAGAATGTGATACCTGAGTTCTTCAATAATATATAAACACATTCTCTCATTAACGCCACAGTTAGGTTCCTGGATACCGTGTTACTGAAACAACGTTAAAGCCGCACTATGCCCATCCAAATGCTAATTTCTCCAGTACTAGACTAGCAAATACTTCGTGTCATGCATAATCACACTACCTTATGGCAAAATAAACTAGTTCTTCCCATTTCAGTGCGCGTTTGCTTAAAACCCACAAGAAAGAGGTGCGAAATCTGGTAATCTGGCGCCAACGCTAAATTGTTTGCCAAACAATTTTGCCAAGAATCGGTTAGGTGACGTCACATGTTTTTATCTTTGCTACACCCGTACCGTTGTATCGCAGCACCGCTCCACGGTTGCTTGGCAGAGCAACGCGAAAGTGTTAACAACATCGGAGAATTTAAACAACATTGGTGGTATTTTCAAATGCCTTTTATAAGACAACGCGCAGTGAAATGGGAGGAACTAGAGTTTATTTTGTCATAAGGTAGTGTGATTATGCATGACACAAAGTATTTGCTAGTCTAGTACTGGAGAAATTAGCGTTTGGATGCGCATAGTGCGGCTTTAAATGAAACCATTTAAAAAGTTAATAATGCACTTGTGCCTATGTTTCTAACTTCTATTTTATTTTCCATTTATAAATAAAGCACACATCCATTTTTAAGAAAAGGCTAAAACTTTACTCAGTACATAGATAGATGATACATTTATCTCAATATATATATATATATATATATATTATATCTGTTTATTTATATTTGTATTATATTTTGCCACAGGTGTCCAGACTCTGCAAAGATCAAGAGGAAGATGTTGTATACTAGCAGTAAAAGTGCTATCAGGAAGAAACTGCAGGTATGAATTCCCAACGAGGATTGTTCATTGGTGTGCTGATGCAAACTGGATGCTGGGACCTATTTTTTTATTTTACTTAGGATTTCTCACTACTACTACCCCACTTTGTCCAAATCGCACTGCCGCAAATGTTGTATACTGTATGTGCGAGGTTTTTCTGTCTATTTGTAATGTCTGTTTAGTCAAAATTATATCTTTTTTAATTGTTACATTAACTGGTCATCCCAGTAATTGTATATAGAAAAAACAGACAGATCATGGGTGTAGATAGCATCGATGTTGATGTTTACCAAATATGTCATCGTCGTGAATGACTACTGCCTGTTGGAATGGAACTGCACAAAGTGCCATACAATGCTGTTTGTTTAGTGTGCATGTGTAATCTGTATATTCTGAATTTCAGGGTATCCATGCAGAGATCCAGTGCACTGACCAGAGTGAGGTGGGGCACGACTACGTGCTGGAAAAGGTGCGGGACAGGGAAAGGAATTAAGCACAGCTCAACTTGCTGCCAACCAGTGGGCATTCGTGCTCGTACAACAGTGATAACTTATTGCAACACTTGTCCGTGCCAGCCACAAAGCCGGAGAGAGGTGTATTCATGACAAATCGGAACAAAATTTCCCGCATGAGGTTGGTGTGCGCTGCTTCATGAAAAGAGAAGATGTGTCGACGGTCGGTTATTACTGATGTAATGTTATTTTGTACTTCCTAGCTAGACTGATTTTGTAGGCGTTGATGAAATCAATGGTTGATATGTGTACGAACTTGGTATCCACCCCAAAAGGAATCATTATGGTGAGCTTTCTAATTCTCTACAATGATGTTGTTGCTGAGCAGTAAATGAGCGAGAGATGCAAGCATGCTATCTTTACTCTTTATTGCATACAGATGCAACCCTATGCGAAAAACTCATTGCCTAGATAACGACGTAACTCCCCATCAAGAAAGGTAAACTTCTGACCTTAGCCCAATGCTACCCGGCTCGTGAGAATGGATAGTATGTATTTCAGAATCAACTGATTGCTTCGGTTTCTTCAATACGTGTACATCAATCATTAGTTCATCTACTTCATAGAATCTGTCTACTTTCCAACCTCTTTACTTGTCTTTTAGTATATTGATATGAAATAATGTTAATATTAATTATCGGTCAATGACAGTGAATCGTCTAGTGCAAACTGATTGTCAGAGCAGGGCGAACATTTTAGTTTTTGAATTGGCTGTTATTTTGCCAGAATGCCGACAAAAAAACATTGGAAACTGCTTTGGGACAAAATTATATAAACAAAAACGTTTTGCAACATATTGATTATGTAGATTGGGGGAGCAGGAGATTTTATCAATAGTCGTAATGTGTCACAGTGCCGAGTTTAGTGTAAAGCTTGCAATGACAGGAACAGTTGTGCGGGCTACGTATATGAATTGCAGGACGCTAGTGGCATGAAGAGCGAATATCTCGACTCGTTGGCTTGTTAGTTCGTTTCTGATCAGTTGCTGCAATTGTAAGTGTACAGTAATTGTCACAGAGTCGTGTGTTTTGTAAATTCTCCTACCTGATCATTTAGTGTTTATTCTGTTGGTGCTGTTGTCTCAGCAGGCAGGCATCTTCACTCTCGTTCGTCACGCGCACGACTTCCTTGCTTGATTCTACATGTTATGCAGTATCATAGAACTGATGTAAACAAATTTCAACTAAAAATAATACAGAGACAACTTTGTATTTAAGAACGGAGGACTTTTGTATTTGCTATCTTATGATTCTCGCTTAACATATCAATTAGTTTGGATTATAACAGTCGTGTATATGAAATTGTGGTATCTATGATTTTGTTCATGTTTGTGAGCTAATGATATGTTACACGTATAAATCCTTGCCTACACCACACTGATAAAAGTTGCAGAGAGTACTTCTAAGACAACTTATTTTAAGAGACTTTACAATGTAATGGAACTTTACATTTGCCTGTACCAGACACTTTTATATGAAGTAGAGTGCATACTAATAACATGCTCAATTTATCTGCTATTGTTTTTTTTTGGCAAATAATATGCTTCTTGCTGCTTACACATCCACAGAATTTCCACATGTTCACGGCTGTTTCTGCCCTACACACTGGATCTAACATCGTGTTTACTGTCGTAATAGATGTAGACGTTCAGACAAACAAAGAGTGAATTGTAGAACTTCAAATGCAATGTTTTCATAAAAGTTCGTGTGGTTGCTAGCGCACGCGTTCGTACTAAAATTTCCTGGCATCGCACGCGCAAGTTTCATTACACTAATAGTAGAGTTCAAGTTGCACCGTGTACGCTTTTTTCATCCTCCCAAAATAAGCATTGTAATGCCGTCTGCTCAACATTCTGTTGGCGTGTGCTGTGCACATGTGCAGCAGTTGCTGTAGAAGCAAGTTTTTAGCTCATCTGACGTAGTCAGGTACGCCGTATGTCGGTTAATCCGAAAAGGAATTGTGATGTCGAAGCTGGGGGTCAAAGGTCAAGAGGTGTAAAAGAAGGGAACATTCCCTCCTTAACTTAAGGTATAGGGAGGAAATGCAGAATTGTGGCACAAATCTAAATGGCTCGACATAGGCTCGTGATAGTCGGTGTATAGCATCATGGTAGAAAAAGCCATCACTGTGCCGAAATTGGAGGTCACAGGTCAAAGGTCAATGGGGCACAGGGCAGATTTTAGACATTTTCTGAGGACATGGTCTGACGGAGCGATTGAAAAACTTTTTTGTTTCAGCGGTGACCTACCATTTTTATGGCTTTATTGAAAGGACCATGAAATGTACTTTCCACTGACATGCGAAGAGTAAGTGTTGGATAACCTTTTGACCCTGAAGAGGAGGGTTAAACATTGATTTGTTGACTGTTAACAAAGGACTGAACTGCTTTTGCTATTATTAGAGCCTATACCTGTGTGAATGTGAGGCTACAGTTGCACAGTTTAATTGCAAAGACAAATGTTTGTTGAACAAGGTTTACACTCCTTAAATCATATTATTTTCTAAAGCAGTCTCTATAGCACCCTGACGGCTGAATCAGTGAATGCTCGTGTGGGTAGGCAAATACACGGGCAAGCCCATGGCTGGCACGCTTCTAATCATAATTGTTGCCTGCCAACCTGCAATGGACATGTGTCTGCAATGCATGATAGAGGTTAGGTGGGTGCGAAAGTGTAGCTGATATATTTGTTCCAATTGGCTACGAAAGTCAAACAAGAATAAAGAAGACTTATGTATAAGACGGCTTGCTATGCACAAATGAATTTATCAGCAGAACACCAGACACCAGATGAGCCCTGTCGCACTGCGGCACTTAAATCGCTCGTAAATAGGGATTAGATGGATGACATCACAGTGCCTAATCACTGCCTATACGGGTGAGGCTGAAGTGCAGGTAAAAATGTTTTCTAACAGCATGATGTAACAGGCTTACGTAATTACTCAACGGACCAATCCACTCAAAATTTGACAGACCTTTACGATTTCAGGTGTGTGTGAGCGTGCGTGCAGACGAAATTTTTATTTGTTCAGCTTTGAGTGTGTTTTTGTGGCACCAGTATAAATCGGTGTAAAACTTCGGGTTTATCTGGAGTTTTCAAGGTATTACAAAGATAATGGGAAAGGTTCTATTGTGGCCTATGCCATTTCCATTGGGTCAATGCGCCGCATTGAATATTACTCTCTGATCATAAGACCTACCTTCGTTAAATCCCAAGATATTCCCTCGATGATGTTCCCAGTTATCATGTTCCCGTCTATTGAGTATTTGATGAGTTCCGGAGAAGAATAAACACAAATTTATATACTGTACAATATGACCGAATAAACAACACAATTAATGTGCAGTTTCCGGAGTATCTCATCATATCACGGTGTACGTGCGTGCGAGTGTGTGTGTGGGTGTGGTCAGTGCACAGATCTTAGATTCTATATATGAGTGAGTGTTTATGTAAAGATCTGTGGGCAGTAATGGCACAAAATAATTCCCACTGGATCATGTCATATGACGGTTGTGCTGCTGTAATTATTATGAAATTATTCACAGACGGACGTCTGGACCCCGTCTGGATAAGTGTTTCAGCTAATCTAGTGGGCAATCACGAGATGGGTGGATGTGTGTGGCCACAGAACTAAATAGGTCGTGGTGTGGGCACGTAGAACGAATTGATGGAGGTGTGGGCATGTGGAACTAGATGATGGAGGTGTGTGCACGTAGAACTAGATGGATGGAGGTGTGGGCATGTGGAACTAGATGATGGAGGTGTGTGCACGTAGAACTAGATG
>NW_014577455.1:56391-65949 GCF_000485595.1 Priapulus caudatus
TAAACTTAATGCTCTGGAACGAGATATTCTTAAAAATGCGATGCACTGGAACGGAAATATTAAAACCTAGGGTCTCCGGAACGGCAAAAATGTAAGATCTGAATGGTAACTAAACTTAATGCTCTGGAACGAGATATTCTTAAAAATGCGATGCACTGGAACGGAAGTTTAGGGTTAGGCTTGAAAATGGGAGTCTCTCCCGCGGCACATACATACCATGGGAGCCGCATGGGAGTCTCTATCGCGGCACATACATACCTTTCAATATATATGGAGTGCCCCCCCCCCACCGACCCAGTTAAGGCTCAACAATGCAATAGTCATGCATGTGCACGAGACACGTTAGACAAGGTAGATGAACAAAATGTAATTTCAGAATTTGTAAGTTGCCATCCATGATCCAGGCAGAAAAGATAAAATTGGAATAATAAAAAAATAAAATGACAAGTTATCTGACTGGACTGTCTGGTATTACTATTAATACTGATCAATTAGAGGTGCTATATCAGTGCTCTAAGATTTGGAATGTGTATTTAATATGACAATGTGCCTATTCAAATTCAAACTTCAAAACATACAGATGTACATAGTGAAAGTATAAATGCTTATTTTTCATAATTATGTACTGATAGTATATACAATTTTGTAAATAATGTTTTATTAGTTATCATACTCATAATATATATTTTAGATACTTTAGTCAAAACATCAGCTTTGGCTACATTCCTCTTTGAAATTTACAAATTGACCTTTTAAAATGATCAGAATTGGTTGCTTTCAACATAGCCTGCAAATGCATAAAATGCCATTTCCAGGCTCTACATTTCAAACTTTTTCTGGGGGAGCACCCCCAGATCCCCGCATCGGCTACATATTTCTGCAGTGGCACTTTTTGGGAGGCCACTACGGCCCTGGCATGTGGAACTAGATAGGTGGAGCCGTGAGCATGTAGAACTAGATGGGCGGAGGTGTTCGCATGTAGAAACATGGAGAGAGGTGGGCGCATATAGAACTAAAAGGTAGCGCAGAAACCCCCATGTGTGGTAGTATGTGAGCTGCCTAGTGTATTCATGTGATTGCTTCTCAGCTATTTGTGGGAAACAGTAGACCTAAAATCAGCACGCACGATCACGTGTGGGCGTCATGAAGACAACACATAGATGCATCTCGATTTTCTCTGTAGCTAAAATTTATTGCCCACTAGGATATACACATAAGTACCATACACGGACACATGTAGCATGCTTTAAGTAGAAATTCCACGTTCATTGATTGCCTAAACAACTCACAAGTATTAGCACGAGTAGATCCAGTGGTAAAATCAAAATAAAATCCGTTCACATTGCTTACATAAAGATTCCAACAACATATTGTTCATATATAAGGGGCGTGTGGCGTGTGGATTTATATATTTGGCCCCTCACATTGCGCTTTGGTCACGAACCTGACACGTATATTCTTCATATTTTAAAGTTTGTTCGTCACATAAACCACATTCTTACAAAACGGTAACTAGTATAATAAATAAGCTTTAAATAACTGTGCCTGTTTGCCATGCTACAATATAAAATATTCCAGGAAAGAAGACTTCCGATGACAACATCCTACAAGAATAAATTACAAATGTATCATTCGAGACTGAGAATTTACGTCCCCTACTCCCCAGAGCCCCAACCTACATTCGACCAGGAATCGCGTTCCCATTTGCCACCTGCAAAATACACATCATTACACGTGAATTGGCACGCTTTGGCGCACAAATATTTTAGGCCATCACATTGTACACATATACGTTTAGTTTAAAAAAAAATATACTCTACCTCTACACATTCACATGCACTTACATACGGTTAAATAGTGGTACATACTCACGTTATTACATTTACTATTATTAATAACATCCGTATATAGACAACCCCGCATATACAACAGTATATATAATTATGTCGTACACTTCATTCTAGCTTCACGCTAGTTTCATCTTGTTTTGTCTTGTCTTGTTCTAAGAACGTTAGGGATATTCTGGCCATTTCTTACCGTTATGCGCATGGGCCCTCTGTGAGAATCGAGCCCAGACCTACACAATACTAAATTAATATAGCCTCTTACAAAGTATAGGCTATAAAGAAAAACCACCTCAATTCCTCCGATTCTTGCGCGTACAATATATGCGAGGTTGGCTGTACTTCTGAGACCAATTAGGGGAGGAGTTGAATCTACACCTATATACAGTACAGTGCACATAATTATAGTTATGCCCGGCGCACACAGTGAGATTCATGCTGTCAGAGCACGGAGCGTGGGTATCGTGCTCAGTGGGATTCCCACACCCGCACACACGGTGAGATTCATGCTGAGCACGGAGCGTGGGTATCGTGCTCAGTGGGATTCTCACACCCGCACACGGTGAGGTTCATGCTGAGCACGGAGCGTGGGTAACGTGCTCAGTGGGATTCCCACACCCGCGCACACGGTGAGATTCCTGCTGAGCACGGACCTTACGAGCGGGTGCCATTGTAGGTCATGTGACTGATCAAAATGGCGGAACCAATCGAAATGCACCGTCACTGAGTGAGTGTAAGCAGGAGTCTCACATACCCGCACACGCCGAGTTTTCAGCCTCGCCAGACCAAAATTATCAAACACGACAAATATTTTCCTCACTGCCTCGCGAGACCGAAAACTCACATAAATCAACCCTGCACACACTGAGATTCGTGCTGAGCACGAAACTCACGCTCCCTGCCTAGCATGAATCTCACCGTGTGCGCCGGGTACTAGATGGCACCACAACGGAGCTAGCCAGCATGCTATGCATCCGATTGTCACTTTTCGTGGCTAGTCTTAGTCACAACCAATCTCTACATGTATGTATATAAAAGAAACATAAATACAACCAGAACAATACGCGGCTCAGAGATCTAACAGAATCAATATATCAAGCACATAATTATCATTACAAAGCAGGTTGGCAAAAGTTACTCCGCCTACAGATCAATGCAATCATAAACGAGTTTATTCCAGGTTTGCACCCAAAACCCTTAACAACTGGACACTTAGTAATCAACCGTTTGAAACTTGAAAGTGAAATGGGTACCACTAACTCTCCCGTTACACCACACTATGGCTCACAATACCATGCAAACAGCGATACTAAGCATACAGATCTCAAGATTTGTGTAGACACTAGGAGAAGATGGTGATCACGTCTCGGCTGCCACATCACACCGTCGTTCACAACACTATGGAAACAAAAATGCTAAGATACAAATTTATATCATCATTAGACCAGAATTTCATGCGGTGAAAAACACCATGCAAACATCGATGCTTGGATACAGATATTAACATTCCTCAACAATTTTACCTTGTTTATACCATGAGATTCATGTGTAGAGACTATGAGAAGATGGTAAACACATGCCAGCCACTAATGTGCACTATCGTTCACAACACTTGGCAAAAAAACGAGGCCAGGATATAGATATTTTAAGATTCCTCCTGAATTTCACCTTGCTTATTACTACGAGATTCATGCGTAGAAACTATGAGAAGATGGTGAACACCTGCCGTCAGCTAACGCATATCATGGCTAACGACACTTGGCAAACAACAATTGTAGGATTACTCCCGATTTTTACGTTGCTTAAACCACGAGATTCATGTGTAGAGATTATGAGAAGATGGTCAACACATGTCGTTGGCTAACGCGCACCATGGTTCACAACACTTGGTAACCAACAAGGTCAGGATATAGATTTTAACATTCCTCCAGATTTTTACCTTGCTTATACCACTAGATTCATGCTTAGTTGCCAGGCATAGATGTTGATCACCTGTCCACCACCAATGTGCACCATCGCTTATAACACGTAATAAGCAGTGATGCTAGGATATAGATGCTATCATTCCTCTACTAGAATCATACATAGATTCTAGGAATAAATGGTGACCACCCGACATCCGCTAGCACCCACAATCGCTCATAACACCTAGCAAAAAGTGATGCTAGGACATAGATCATATCGTTCCTCTACTAGATTCATGCGGAGACGCTAGGAGTAGATGGTGATCACCTCGCGTCCGCTGCCGCGCACCATCAGCACCTTCTCGATGCCCTCAGTGAGCACCTCAAGGAACTCCATGTAGTTCTCCTCGCCGGCCGAGTGCTTCGGTGGACCGGGGAGGTTCAGAATGACTAGCTGCGCGTCGTGCGACTTGTTCACGATTGCCTCGTTCAGCTTGACGGCCGTGTGCATCCGCCGCACGTTCATCACGTCCGGCTTGATCTTGAGCAGGTTCGAGAAGCCAGATCCGTCGCCGGGCGCCCCCGCCGCCGTGTCCTTCCCGTCCGACGTGGCTTCCCCGCTCTCGTCGTCGTCGTCGCTCATCGACTCGTCCTCGTGAACGGTGTCGAGGCGGGTGGCTCGCACGCGGCCGGCCGTCGTCACGGCGGCGGCGGCGCCCTCGTGGTGGTGGTCGACGATGTTCTGCACGAGGCGGCGGTTCTCGGTGCGCGTCAGCCGCATGTCCTTGAGCATCTCGTTGCGCTGCTCCATCATGAGCGTGCGCTCGTACGTGTACGCCGTGATGTCGCTGTCGACCATCTCGACGACCTCGACCTCGGCGTCGATGCGCAGGTGGTAGAGGAACAGCTTCAGGTCCTTCTTCATCTGGATGCTGTTGTCCTCCAGCTGCGCGACGGTGAAGATGCGCATGCGGCAGCTCTTCCAGACGCGGTGCTGCCGCAGCAGGAACGGCAGCAGCATCAGCAGGCCGCCGTCGTGCACGATCCACCAGACGTCGATGTTGCCCGAGACGCGCTCGCTGCCGCTCGGAAACCCGTCGACACCCTTCAGCACGAGCAGCGCGTCCTTGTTGTAGGCGACCGTGCGGATCGTGTCGATGAACACCTTCCACAAGCGCTCGTCGGCGGACTGCCGCCAGCCGTACGGCCAGCCGAGGATGACCGTGTTGTGGCGCATGCCGCCGAGGCCGGCGCCCTGCACGAGGAACGTGACGGCGTCATGCACGTCGCGCGCGACGATCACGTCCACGAAGCCCTTCACCTTCTCCTCTTTCGTGACGCGGATGAGCGCCTGCTTCGCGGCGTGCGCCTCGCCGATCATGTTGCGGTACTCGCCCTCCAGCACAGACGCGATCAGCGTCAGGCCCTTGCCGGCCTTCAGCTGGCTCGCGAACGTGATCATCTTGCCGTGCTTCGGCAGCAGGTCGCCGCCGAGTTTGACGAGCACGAGAAGCTGCGGCCGCCAGTTCTTCGTGTGCGGCGGACCCTCCTCGAGCCTCAGCAGACTGTAGCGCGCTGCCGACAGCGCCAGGCCGCGGATGCCGTCTCCCCACTCCTTCTCGGCGCCGCGGTATTCGATGTACTTGTAGATGCAGACGGCGAGAGCGATCGCGGTGAGCGCGTAATACCAGCTGGTGATGAACATGACCGAAATGCAGAGACTGAGGCCGAGGAAGGACAGGGTCCAGTGGTAGAAGCGGAAACGGGGTCGCCAGTTGGGCGTTCTCAGAAGAGTCTGCAGGGCGCAGGCGAGATTCACGAAGCCGTAGCACATGAGGAAAAACATGGTGATGATCGGCGCGATGTAATCGAGGCTGGCAATGAGAATTCCAAGCTCTGAAATGAAGGCAGTGAGCAGCAAGGCCCGAGCTGGCTCGCCCCTTTTTGTGCTCGGCCCAAATATGCTCAAGAACGGAATGATGTTGTCGCGTGCTATGGCTTGCAGCAAGCGTGGAGCACCGGTCAAGCTCTGCAGTCCAGCGCCGAGCGTCGACAAAAACGACCCAATGACAATAACGAGCGGATGCGGCCAACAGAGCTGTGCAACGATCAAGCTGCCATCTAAACTGTCGCCGTACTTGTCAAGCAGAAGACGGCGGTCGATGGCCGAGCCAAACAGGAGGACGCACGAAAAGTACACAATGGAAGTAGTCACGATGGCCATGATCGTTCCTATTGGTATGGACCTCGACGCGTCGGCCAGGTCTCCTGACCGATTGGAACCGGCCATGATGCCTGTAACCGAGGGGAAGAAGATGCCGATGAGCACCGTGAAGGAGGAAGCCATCGTCGAGACAACCATCGTCTTGCTGTTCCCCTTGACACCACGCGCCACTTCCCCCTCGACCGTGTACGAATTGTCCCAGTTATCCCGGATCACGCCGCTCGCCAACCCCGGAATGCCCTGCACGCGGTGGAATTCGTTGTCGGCAAAGTACGGATCGCAGTCCTGATAGTCCTCGGTCGTCGTGTTGTACGTGCAGTACTCGTTCCACTGCGCCGACTTCAGCGTTTTGTTCAGGTACTTGCTGCATGGGTCGGCGTAGTCCGACTTGAGGAGGCGATCTCCGAGCGCGCACGGCTCCACGCGACCCGTGATGCCGAACGGCTTCACGAACACGCCGACGTAGATCGAGAGGATGGAGAGGATGACGCAGAACAGCGACACCGTCGCGAACTTGTTCACGAAGCGCACGCCGACGAACACGATGCTGACGAGGACGATCAGCATAAGGGTGCCGTACACGCGGAAGTTGTTGAACATGCCCGCCGGGTCGTTCGTCACGTCGCCAAACAGCGAGATCTGCGGCGCCATGTACGTGAGCAGGATCTCGACGGCGCCGAGGATGTACATCGCCGACGCGAACGTCGTGCCCAGGTAGAAGAGGATGCCGACGGCGCCGCCGAATTCGGGTCCGAGTTCGCGCGAGATCATGAAGTAGGAGCCGCCGCCGGGCACGACGCCGTTCGTCGCGATCGCGCTCATCGAGAACGCGGTGAGCAGCGTCACGGCGCAGCAGAGGAAAACGACGAAGAAGCCCTCGACGACGCCGGCGGCGCCGACCAGCCAGGTGAGACGCAGGAAGAGAATGACGCCGAAGATGTTCTGTATGCACGGCAGGTAGACACCCATGAGCGTGCCCATCCTCGCAGACTGCACAACCTCGGCCTTCTGAGTGTCGCCCTCGACCGTCGGGATGACAGGGTTGTAGTTGGCGAGAGAATTAAGTAAGGTTGCAATCTTCGGCCTCTCCTGGATATCCTCGTGGTAGAGGTAGAGGTGCTTATCCGGGCCACCGAAGTTGACGTCGTCCAACATTGCAAACGGCTGCTGGTCACAGTGCGAGGTCACGTCAGTGTATGTCTTCGACGCATAACCCTCGCTATCAGTCGGGCTGATCAGTTCTATGTCGACATTAGCGGGCACGTTTCCTGTAGCACCATAATCTCTCCCGGATGAATTAGATGTGATATCCGTACCTGGTCCCTGCGGAGCAGCATCGCCATTGTTTGACTTGCTGACAGTGAACCGCAGTCCAGAAGAAGCCATGGTTGAGATGTCTGAAAAAAAGTTCACAGGTTTACACACATTGAATGAAAACAGATCAATTATCACAAAGGATTACTGGGAGTAGCATACAAGACAAGTACTATATATATAGTCCTATCTGCAATATTAGAGTTTGTAGATTGAGTACCTGTTATTGAGCCCAGAGATTTTGCTCTCATTTAGTTCTTCTGCATTTCAATTTTTTGAAGGCAATTAAAAACTACTTGCTAATAACTTGTACAATCACAGTTTATCACTAATTTTTCCAGGGTGGGAAAACCTGGCTCCTAACATTTGTGGCTGCGAATCCCAAGTTGTGGCTTGGATGATTGATTATGTTTTAACTGGCAACTACAACTGGTCAAATCTCGAGTACTACTGGCGTAAACAAACCACTGAGGGGCGTAAAAACAACCTGGCAGTAACCACGTTTAATGTCAGGTGGAAATAGCATGGTGGAACATTCCATTGATAATTTTAGAAAGATATAGCAGATGGGAGAATTTTCTATGTTGTTTCTGGAAAGTATATATGTATATATGTATAATAGATCTATCTTGGTTAATTTGTACTCAACCGTGTTGATTCAAACGTACCGCCGACGTTTCGCCTCCTATCAGGAGGCTTTCTCAAAGCTGACTGAAGTTATCAGTTTTGACCACCAGATGGTGTAGTGGTCAACAGCTTGGTTCACACGTGACTGAGTCTGTATCCCCCCTCATCACGGCTGATGTTCGGAGTCTTGCGGATCTAGATGGTCTCCTTAATCCAGTGCCTGATTTTGATTGGCTCGCGGTCGATGATCTTCGACTTATCCCAATCGGTGGTGTGATTGTCCTTCGCTACGTGGTCCGTGATCGCGGATTTGGTTATATCGGTAGCCGACTGTTTTCGTTGGGCCCTTGTGAAAGATTTGGAAGCTCCGGTGTCTACGTCCTTTTTATGTTAGACTTTTAAGGCGGGTTTCAAATTTTCGGCTGGTTTCTCCAATATAACCTTTTCCATACATTGCACACGGTATCTTGTAGACACAGTCTGTAATGTTGTGTATATCTGTTCTGTCCTTAGGGTGCACCAAATGCCATTTTAAGGTCTCAAGCAGTCTAACTATTGATGCATTTTTTTTAGGTGACGTTGAACTACATCTGTGACGCCCAGCGTTCAAAATTAGTGCCGACCCGGAGGCCCGAGGCCACCAAGTTTTTGCTTCGGCCACCATCTCTACGAAACTGCCGGTCCTCGTGACCGGCACTTTTTCCCCTCATGTTACGCTGAAATACTACGGTTATTGCAACGGCAGTTTAGACAGACTTGTAAACGGGAGCGCATTCTGTTCCTGAACGCTCCGTTCCTGAACGTAGACGGGGCATCCAAAACATCTAGAGCTGAGGGCATGAACTCCCTCAACGCATGATTTGCCACACGAACAAAAACTTGTGAGTCTAATAAATCGATTGTGGCGTGTAACGAAGCCTAGTGTTTTTATGACCGCATAACAATATGTTCATATGTCGCAGGGGTTATCGTGGCGAGTGAGGGCACGACCAGTGACACCGGACACGCACGTAATCAAAGCTAAATTCGTCACTTTTCTTTACATAGAAAGTGGACCATTTTTATTCAGTTAGATATCTAAAAGCAATGTAAGCTGTATATACTTCAAGATTCTAGGCACTTGTAACTTTGCGGATGTGCGGCAGCATTGATCTATGCATGGGGGTACCGTGGACAGGGGGGGGGGGGGGGAAAGAGGAGAAAAACGAAAGTAAAACCTTTCCCAGAAGCTCCCCCGACATTCCTAGAGCTTGAAATATATTATGTGACCAACTTTAAATTACATGTATGTATGCTGTTAATGAAAATGAACAGCCAATTAACAGCCAACAAGTTTATACCAATTAAATGGTTACTTTTATATACTATTTTGTTACACACTGCTAGTAAATAAGCGGACCACCAACTTTTGTGCAGGACCACCAACTTTCTGAGGTCCTGCTGTCCACTAGATTTTCAGCCAAAATTCGAACCCTGGTGACACCTCTGACATATATATGGTAGGACAATCATCGCTTTCGGTTTCTCAGTGGAGGTTTTCTTATAGGGTTTTGTTCGGCCCCTTGAAATGTTCAGTTACAGTCGGCTACCGAAATAACCAAATCCGCGATCACAGACCATGTATCGAAGGACAATCACACCATCG
>NW_014577455.1:71824-77296 GCF_000485595.1 Priapulus caudatus
AATATGCATGCGCTGTAAAGAGCGTATACATATAGCGCGTTTCTACTAGGAATGAGGGCCTCTTTTACATTTGCCCCGTGTTACAATTGTCCCCGGTCTCCCCTACTAATTCTCTGGTTCGCCCTCACTTTATATATTTATCTTCTCGTCACTCTTTCGCTCCCTATCACTTTCTGCCTTATATGAACAGGTGTACCTAAGCCGTTTGCCCTCTCACTTCCTTGTTCGCGAATCTTTCTCTCTCTCTCTCTCTCTCTCTCTCTCTCTCTCTCTCTCTCTCTCTCTCTCTCTCTCTCTCTCTCTCTCTCTCTGTAATGACTATGTATGGACGTACCTTAGTCAATATGCACTGGCACGCCCATACTTTCGCTGCTTATGCACGAATACCGATTGATATTCTGTGCATGCACCACACTTCTACATATACGACAACCCTCCACTTTCTACTTGACTTTCAACTCTCAACTTTTATCTTTCCACTCTCGCCAACTTTTTACAACACTTGCCGTTAGGCTATCGTTTCATCCCAATCTCTCTGCTCTCTCCCTCATCTAACCCATTTAGCATGAATAAAGTGTGTATATTTTGTATGCGCCGAGCCTCTCTGAGTATTTTTTATTACTTTTTGTGTCATTCGTATTCAGGTCTGCTGCCTATGAACGCCCTTTACTGTTACAAAACACCTAATAGAAGCACGCAGATAGCCTTTGGCGAATTGCTTAGCACTGCTCTATTTCTCGGCATGGTAAAGCAGTTTCCTGTATTTTCTGTTTTATTACGTTGCCTTAGATCATTTTCTATTGCACATGCAAGATAGAAGCCTAATAGGGGGTTTTGAATCAAAGCATAAATAGTTAGAGTGTTTTTGCGGGAAAATGATGCAATTCTGCTGCATGATGAAAGTTCATAAAATGTTGTCAAATGATAATTTTCGGATTTGTGCAAAATGCGCATGCTATCACTGACAAACGTTTCGTGTGAAGTTTATACATTTAATTTGTGGTTGTGAAGTTTATACATTGAATCTGTGGTTGGGATATTTAAATATTTAGGATGAATAAAATCCATGTTGCGTGTGCACTTCATAAAGGCCCGCTGCCTATGGACGCCACCTATTGGTGAACCCATTGAAACAGATGTATTTCTATGCGCCTTGTGTAGCACTGTGGGTACAGTCACTTAACTGGATATCGCCGCAAACGACACCGTGCTAGTTTGGATTTTACTGTGTTTGTAAGTAATGCGGAGAAGGGTCAAGTTGTAATTTTTGGAAGAAAACAACAAGATGGCAGGTAGGAATCGTTTGATTACGCAACAGTATATGGACCGCGATCGCGCCCGACGATATATGGCCGACGCCATCGGCAATTCTCGACGCATGGCATATCACGCGACGACTATCGGTTGTTGATTAAATTGTTTATTTGAATTATTGATTCTGAATTTGATTGACTGGATAAAATTGATACTTATATGAAACAGAGTGAAAGGTTGATTTATCTGTACATAGGATATTTTACAATATATCAATAGTCACAGATCAAGCAATTAATTCTTGCTAAAACGTTAAAGGTACCATTTCCAACATTTAAATTCGGGAAAATTGAGCCCCTCTAGTTTTGCGGTAGGATATTTGGCTCGCTACTATATGGTCATACTGTCTGACCTTATTTCACAGAGAAATATTAATAAGAATATATCGTTCTATTTATTCAACTCAAAATGTATCATTGTTTTAATATTATTGTAATATATTTAACAATATATTTATCATTCATTATGTTTGATCAAGCTGAATCGTGATGGTTGGTACACAGATTTAACTGACCGATTATTCTCATGAAAAGAAAGCCAAGTGCGTCTAATTGCCTGTTTAGATTAGATTCTCGGAACGCATGTCGGGAAAGCGTGTGCACGTGAAGGAAGCAGCAGTCGCGGATGAAGGTTTGCATGACACGGGGCCAGAGGCACAGGAGCTCGTTCAGGTCATCGAGTATCGTGGAAGTAACATGGATAAGAACAACGAAAATGTGCGTGAGATAATATAAGATCGGTGAAATCGTTCTTCATAAGCATATTTGTACTTTTCCTGCTTTCTGTACACGGTTGCTCAAAACCTAATTAGCAGTTGACCCGGTTTAAAAAAACCAGGCTATGTGTCTAGACTAGAGGCTTTAATCCTGTCTTGCTCTCGCCCGTTAAGGCCGCCGCACACCAGCCGATTTTTCACGCGATTTGATCGGCCCGATAGAAATCAGCCCTTATCGGGTAGGTGTGCGCGTTCATTTGTAGACGATTTTATTTTTATCGGGTGATCGTTCCAAATCAAACATGTTTGATTTTGAACCGATGAGCCGATGAGCCTATGAGCCGATTTTACAAACGATGAAGCGATGAAGCGATGAAGCGATGTAGGTGTGCGGCGGCCTTAAGAGAGCCTACGTAACCCGATAGGTATTGGCACGCAGGAAATTCGAATAGCAGCATCCGCATTACAAGGAAAACCGTCACACAGGAAGCAACACTACCGGGTTGGCAGTAGACACGTTTTTCGTACTGATTCGTCTATAAGCTATACAAACTGTTCGATGTCATATATACGATGAATCACCGGATATCAAATTGCACGCAAGCGCGAGTGCTACAATAAGGGTCCAAGAAGTAGTCATATAATGAAAACCGTTGGCGATGTATATAGACGTTTAGTTTTACAGTCACGTACACTTCTAGCTTTTCTCCCAGCGTGCCTACAAATGTACAAAGCGTGTCATGAAGGCAATACATTTCCCTGCATGTTGTGCAATGTGCTCGTAGCTAAGCTGTGATGTGGGCAATACTATAATTCAGTGAGAAGTAAATCATCATGTGTCTCCCTGACGCTAAGCACGTACATAGAAGAGGGTTTACCTATAAATTCTCTACTCGCGCATGCTTTGCATACATGCCACGATGTCATCGAGTCGAAATTATGAACTCAGACCAGGAGGTTTTCCTGAATAATGTTGATATGAATGTTGCTCCGCATACGAAGCATCTATAATGCAGGGGCCTGTTATCGGAAATTCCACAGGTAGTACTATCATTAGACCTAAAATGTTATTAATTTTGCATGATACTTCACGCCAAAATTAATTACCTTTACCTATTTAATTTACTTAAAAGAAGCCAAGTACCGGTACATCGTCGCTTCGACCTAAGCGCCTTCTACCATCTTACCAGAAATATAAATATAAAAGTTTGAAAAAACCGGGGCCGAGATTGGCAAAACAAAAACATTTTCAAGTGGGACATGATCTTACCCTATTTCAATCGCAGAGAAAAGAGAGGTCACAGGAATTTAATTCTCCCGTGCGAATTGAGAACTCTGAATACGATCACGAGACGGACTCTCTCAATGGCGACCCGGCGGCATGGGCCGTCCACGCGGAAACCGTCTGCACATTCGTATCTGACCTATACGGAAGCAACAAGACCGCACTGTGGAACGTTATATACGTTCTTCTCGTATGTGCATATCTCAGCTACTTCTGCTACGCCGTCTGGTATAATATCGTGCGAGTTGGATGCATCCAGCCCGTGCTTGATCTCATCGCAGTTACAGCGATCGTGACCGCTCTACTACTCTACGTAGTCGTCAAGAATCAATGCGGCAGGCACTTCTCATTCTGCAGACCCAGCGCTACGGTACTGATGCAGACAGTGGACGCGAATTGGCGCTGGTTACAATGGTGAGCACGAATTCCTACAATAATCATCAGATTCACGTGCTGCCGCTTAAGGACCTCGCATAACTCGAGTGATTATATCTATCTGTGAGCAAAATATATAATGATTTAGCGATTATCTACTGATACTTTGTTACTAAATTACCTATAATTCTCCTTTTCATTCAGGGTATTGTACGTTAGCATCGTTGTCGTTATCCTGCTTATTCTGTTTGTGGCACTACGACTCCAAGACACCCCGCGCAATCTAATATCTGGAGTTGGTATCGTCGTCATGGTCTTCTTCTGTTTCATATTCTCCAAACACCCGTCAAAGGTATACGTTTAATCGTGGGAATATGTGATCATGGAAAATAATCGTGTGTATCTAGAAGGCGACTGGCGCTTTCAACCTGATTATAAACCATCGATGCGAGGAAAACGTGATATCATACGTCACATTCTTTATCGTTCTCTTACTCCGCTCTTTTTTGCTCGTATACTCTCTTTTGCTCTATCTATCTCTCTCTCTCTCTTGAAAGAGAGTAGAGAAACATTAAGACTTTGGTAGTAAATAGATTTCGTATTTATTTAGCATTATATTTTATTGAAACGCTCCAAGTGCCTGTGTCCCGCATCAGTTCGTTCACCTGCAACGCCACAGGCACTTGAAGCGTTTCAATAAAATATAATGCTAAATAAATACGAAATCTATTTACTACCAAAGTCTTAATGTTTCTATACTCTCTTTCACCTATTATTGCCGACAATTTCCTGCAAATGCTCATCTGTAACAAACGCTGGCTGTCGCTGCACACTGACACATAAATATATAGCAGGTAGGAAAGCGTGCTGCCAAAATTCGTTATTTTAATGACTTAATATAGTCTTATACTCTTCTTGAAACTTGAGCCTCCAAGGGCCTGTGCCCACAGGCACAGCCACAGGCACTTGGACTGGAGCGTTTCAATAAAATATTATAATGCTAAATAATTACGAAATCTATTTACTACCAAAGTCCTAATGTTTCTATACTCTCTTTCACCTATTATTGCCGACAATTTCCCGCAAATTCCGTCCAAATGCTCATCTGTAACAAACGCTGGCTGCCGCTGCACACTGACACATAAATATATAGCAGGTAGAAAGCGTGCTGCCAAAATTCGCTCGACGCTTGCTTGATTTCACACGAATACAACACAAATATTCAACCATTCTACTCCATCTAATCTTTGTTTCTATTTGAAGGACAGTGTTCACTTGTTATAAAAACATACTGTCTGTGTTCGTAACCAAGCTGTGTCACGCGAAATCACACAAAGCGTGATGAAATTCTCGCATTTGCTCCCATTGCGCAGTTTATGTAAATGGCGGCAAGTACAGGGCTATAGGTAGACCAATAAATTGTGCCCTAAAAAATTTTATTTTCTGATGTTATTTTACACTGTTTTAGGGCCCAATACCCTTCCATAGACAAAACCTGTGAATTTTGTCGTGCATTTTGCACGACAACCTTTTCACTATTTACGGTCGTGTTACATAGAAAATCAAAGAAATACCTAAAGCCGTCGCTTTATTAACATCTTACCTACATTACAAAACACTTGTCATGCAGTACTCTCCTCTTTAATCACGTTTATTTTATTAAAACATCACGACATCAAAATCATGCAAACTTCGCTACACACAAAACTGCCAATCTTGCATTGAACCGCACAACGACATTTCTCACCGGCCAATGAAATCATCGCTGTGACGATGAAATCAT
>NW_014577455.1:85067-88559 GCF_000485595.1 Priapulus caudatus
TCACACACACACACACATGCACACACACACTCACACACACACACACATGCACACACACACACATACACACAGCCACACACACGCAGGCACGCACGTACGCAAACACACACAAACGCACACAAACACACACACATATATACACACGCACGCGCATACTCTCGCTGACCTGAACCATAACTCTAACCCTAAACGTAGCTCTGTTCCTAATCATAACTCTAACCTAAAACAGCTCTGTACTGTTATCATATACATACACACACACACACACACACACACACGCACACACACACACACACACACACACACACACACCATAGGGTGGCGTAGCACTTGCGTCGATGTTCATCCCATTTTGATTACAGCATTGTTTCACGTTTGTGTGTGTGTACTGTGTAGGTGAGATGGAGACCAGTTCTGTGGGGATTGGTACTGCAGTTGATATTTGGAATTCTTATCCTACGAACTCACGCGGGTTTCGTCGTCTTCAAATGGTTTGGTGACGTCATCTCAATTTTCCTCTCTTTCTCCGACGCGGGCGCCTCTTTCCTATTTGGAGATCCTGAATTCCTGGATCATTTCATCGCTTTTCAGGTGAGCCGGCCTCAATAGCATAGTCATTCAACGTTCGCTTTTCTAAACAGACTTTAAGAACCCGAGCTCGTTGTAGCTAATATATACTTAAAAACGTAGAGGTCGTACTAATGCGTCGTAACGTGTACGTAAGTTTCATAAGCGATACTAACAGTCCAGAGAATAACGGCTTCATAACACGGTGATTCCAAATTTAAATAACGATGTTATTAGTAACTTATTACCATGCATGCCGATTGGGTGTTTCTGCGTCGCGTTCGTAAATATCACAATAAATCATGGAGCGTTGTCCGTTGTCGCAATTTAGATGTTCGTGACTCAGAACTCCTCTTAATTTCGTTGGAACGCTGTCAAGCATTGTTGATTTGATAACGCATGTGTGAATACTAATGTGTGACGTCGGATATAAATTACACATTTGCTTTTAATAGACATGCATGAATTAATACGTGAGTTGCTACAGTATGCGAAGACTTCTTTCTTTCAACCTTCCACTCAGGTCCTCCCAGGCATCGTGTTCTTCAGTTCGGTCATCTCTGTACTGTACTATCTGGGAGTGGTTCAGATAGTGATCACCAGCATAGCCTGGGTCATGCAGAAGACGTTGACAACAACAGCAGCAGAGTCACTTAATGTCGCCGGCAATATATTCATGGGATTGGTAGGTAATAGTTGCAGTTATATGATATTGCTATATGCTTAGTGCAAGGGCTGTGGTAAATTACTAAGGAAATGCATCGTTGCAAATTATGTCAAATATGTCCAAGTATATTTTGACTGGCCCCATGGTCCTCTAGGAACGAATACGGTTATGTAGGCACATAAATTTACGCAATTGTTAAATTCGGATACTTATTAATTTTAGACCATCGCATTAACCCCCACCCTAGTCGTAGAGAAGAAGAACATTTCTACAATTTCACTTGTGTCTCTTCACTTGCAGGCGGAGGCTCCATTGTTGATCAAACCTTACATAGGAATCTTGACGCTGTCGGAGCTTCACGCAGTGATGGTGGGCGGACATTCTACCATTGCAGGATCAGTTATGGGCGCATATATTGGCTTTGGGGTATTACACCATCGTTATGACTGCCTACATGCATCTGCAACGCGCATTAAAGGGTGTGTGTTCTATTGGCGCTCATAACCAGGCATGTTGCGCCACTTGCTGGTTATACAGGATTATGAGTATTTTTATTGTGATATCTAGTAGTTTTATGAAGGAGAGACCGCTACGACTGGTGGAAGATGGGTTGATTTTGGTGAAAGTTTGGTGCGACCTACAATTTTCAGAATGGTGCAATCCAGGGCACGCCTCCTTTAAATCGTTTACAAGAGCTCCCTTAAAACGACATTCCCCCTATATCCATCAATATTTAGCAGTCATTGGTTCCGTAACATGTTGAGGACATTTAATCTGCGTAATGATTGAGAAGTAGTGCTATGCAGTAGCGGAGCAGCGCGTATCATTCCAGGTAATACAGGCGTTTTTCACGTGGGCTATCCCTTTGTTTTAACAACCTTCTCGTTGTATTGGCTGGACGTGTTTTTTAAAGTGTAGATAAGGAAGCCCTAATGTAATGGTACGTGTTGAGCTACCGTCCTTGGTCCCGTCACATTCACCGAACGGGGCAAGTGCAAATTTTATTACTATGTCTTACCGAGTTAAAGCCATAACGCGTTTATCTTAAGGCTAGGCACTTCTTTATAATTACCCATAGGGCTAGCATAGGCCCTATATAGGGTGAGTGTAATGAGGACAGTGTAGAAAGAAGGGAAAGAAAGATAGGGTGTTGTGAATAACTAGAGATGTAAAAGAGAGACAGAAAGCGAGTTATGTAGAATTTAAGAAAAAAAAAGTATGTGGCCAATTGCCGTAGTCGGAGAAGTGTAGCGAGTGTGAGGGATATTGATTGGTATCCAAGCATGAGCAGTGAGAATATGTGAACGTATCACGCCCCCCCCCCCACTCCGAGGTCGGAGGGACCGCATGCGCGTTCCCAAAATCTCCGGTAAAGGGGTATTTTTCGCGCGACAAAATCCGGCCCAAAAATTGTTTAAAAAAAGGGGTGTATTTGACTTTTCACCCGGAGATTTCTTTAAAAAAGGGGTGTTTTTCTTCTCTCTCTTTCATCTTGAATATCATAGAAAACTTTATCAAATCCCGGGATACACACACACACACATTAGACATCAACACACACACACACACATTCACACACACAGCACACCTGCTCGCACACACACACACACACCACACACCACACACACTACGACATCACACACACATCATAACCCACACACACCCCACACACACGGCCAACACACACACACACAATGGCCACACACACACACACACGGTACTCACACACACAGTGGGGTTTGTCCGCACATCAGCACACGCCGTCGCGACACATACAGATCACACACACACCACATCAGCACACACATCAGCACACACACTACATGCACACAACGACAAGCACACACATCGATTTGCTTGTGTGTCTGATTACTCCGTCTTACTACTCACGCTGGAGCGTTAGGATGAATTGCTTATCACGCGGGCATGAAAGAATGTACAGTGAAATTATGAAACGCGCTATAGATAGAGGTAACTGCAAATAACGCACACACAATGCACAATCACACTAACTAACACATGTATCTACACACACATCACACACCACACACACACACACATCACATCAGCAGTGTGATTCGCCACACACACAACACACACACACACACATTCAACAACAGGACACACACACATGCGCTACAAGAAACCTCATCCTATTTTTAATCGGCGATTAATAAACCACTGTTTCTGAATGGCTGGTAATTTATATCCGCCTTAAATTCCATTTAATATATCGCGATTAAAAACTCACTGTTCCG
>NW_014577455.1:89546-97013 GCF_000485595.1 Priapulus caudatus
TTTTAATCGCGATTAAAAACCACTGTTCTGATTGGCTGGAATTCAATCGCGCTTAAAATACATTTTAAGCGCTATTAAAATAGGTAGGTTTTGGCGGTAATGGCCTTCCATACATAATGGCTACAGCCTACAGACGGTACAGTATTACACCACGTTTATTTAACGTATACGAGTTTATGATGTGTTTTTAGTCTGGTTGCTGTTATAAGAACTTGTGTGGTTGCCTGACGTTAATTTGTGCGTAGCAACCGTGCACATGAATGACTTCGAGAAGGGAGATTCTTGTACTCCTGATGTCACCGGGGTTTACGACCTCTGAGTTATAAATATTGTTATGAACTGCGTTGCTATGGGGATTTTCACCGGATGGACCCGAGGAGACTGCTCACGCGAGAAGTTTTATCATGTCGATTAGTTTTCGTGTGATCATACATTAAAACAACATTTCACCTTTAATTTTTTTCGACGATAATGGTGTCGATGACGATGGCGATGATGAAGTCGACAGCCTCCATATTGATGATGATGATGATGATGATGATGATGATGATGATGATAGAGATGATGATGATGATGATGATGATGATGATGATGATGATAATTATGAGGAGGAGGAGGAGGAGGAGGAGGAGGAGAAGAAGAAGAAGGATGAGGAGGATAATGATGATGATGATGACGTTGACGCCGACGACGACGGTTGCTGGATGCAAGTACTGTTTAATGCCGTTGGCTATATGATGTGTATGGGTTTACTCTATACTACTGACTCAATAATGTGCCCCTTTGGCTTTATATTCGCCCGTCATATATCATACTCGTTCGTTTCAGGCTAGATCGCAAGTGATAGCCACGTACGCCATCTGTGGCTTCTCCAACGTAGGTTCGATAGGCACGACGTTAGCATGTCTCGGCACGCTCGCGCCTGAACGTAAGCACGACCTGGCGGGATTGGCGGTGCGTGCTCTGATCGGAGGCATCATCGCCTGTTGTATGACAGCATGTGTTGCAGGTAAACGCACTATCGACACTTGGCTTGTTGCACGAATCCGTGTGTTGGTCGTAAACTAACAATATTTATAATAATATTATGTACATATTAATATGCAAAAACACATAATAACCACTTGCCACCTCAATGCCAAAGCAAATTCTCTGCCACTTGCTTTAGTTTTGTTAATGTAGGCGACGAACGGGTGACATATTGGCGGCGTTCATTATTTTGAGCGGTGCATTATTAAAATTTACGAGCCAGCCAGGATTCGAACCTGGAATCTTCTGATCCGTAGTCAGACGCGTTATCCGTTGCGCCACTGGCCCGCTGATTTCTAGAAACGAAATATTTTACGAATTATTAAACCAAAACAACTGCGGTTATAAATATGGTTTCGTTTTTGTGAAATGTATTTCTGTGCGGTACGTCAGCATCTCTGAAAAATACCGCGTTGGCGATGTAAACATGTATATAAATAATCTCGAGTTAGTTGGCGATAACTTTGCAGAACGTGTCAGCGGCTTTAACCTTAACATACAGCTGTATGGGCTGTTGGTAATGCTGTAAGCATAGATGATTTATTACTATTAATCTACAACTCTCTTTGAACGAAGCAGAACCATGTTTGAGAGAGTAGAATGAAAGATAAACACACACACAAACACACTCGAAAGGGGGGTTCAGAAATTTTAGCAGTCCTGAGATAGGGGGGTGCTTTCAAAGGGAGGGAACGAGCATATGCGTACCCTAAATAACACTGAGTGGGGGGGGCGGGGAACGTATATGGGCTGAGGTACAACCGTGCGCCGAAAGAAACGGCACACACATAGAGAGTTAATTCTAGGATGTGGAGAGCCAAAGAAATAACCGTATCGCCTAGACGGGGAAGAGAGGATAATCACCTACTTCAGCCGAAGTCTGGGACCCAAGCAGCAGCGATACTGTACGACTAACAAGGAATTGCTATAGCGGTTGTCTTGCCGGTTCGTCAGTTTAGGCATTAACTCTAAGGACAGCTCCTCGTGCGAAATATGCACAGTGGCCGAATATCCGAACATTTGAGGGTGTACAGGACCACTGAACGGACTCTACAAAGGTTCACGTGGCCAGGGATGCAAATTAGGCATCCGCCGATGGTACCAACGCTGCGAGGTTTGCGTGAACAGGCGTAGCGACTAATAAAGACAACAAGCGCCGTTAGCATCGCGTGTGTGCGCCCACGGAGCAGCATGAACATTAAATTGACGTTGTTGGCTCCTATCACCGACGCAGTGCAGCAATCAGTAAATACTGGTAGCCAGCGATTATTTCATTAAGTGGATGGCAGCGTACAGAGCAGTACCCTAGACTACAGCTGCGGAATGCCTTGTGATGGAGTGTCACAAATTCTACCACACTCTGACCAATGCCGGCAATTCGAATCTCGGTTATTCGCCAGAATGTACCGCCTACTAGGAATCGAGAAGACGTGGACCGTGCCCTACTATCAACAGTCAGACGGGTCGGTGGAACGTTTCAACCAAACAGTGTGGGATATGTTGGTCAAGTTGGGTTTTGATTGTGGGGACGATTGGGACTACCATTTCCACTGCATGATGGCTGGGTATCGTGGAGCCGCAGAAGAGAGCATGCTCGGTGTTTTGCTCGGGTGTGTGCGCTAGGCTTAAAGCATAAAGCACAACGTACACACCCGAGCGAAACACGAAATTTTGTTTTCCAGCGTTTCGCGTTCTGCTCGGCGAGCAAGCGCACACACGCCACCCGACACAGCACACAGCTGAGCGAAACATACAGAAACACTGCGTACAGCGCCGCTGTCACATGATATCAAAAATAGCCATCCAATGGACATCCAATTGTGTGTGTCATGTGATATTTTTAAGGATATTGATTGGAGACCGTCTGTGGCGTTTCGCTGTGTAGCAGAACAATTGACGCACACACCCGAGCAAAACGTACGCTCATGCGAAAACACGCTCCGCGAATCAAACATTGCTTGTTCAGCGAAACACGCTCAGCTGAGCAATGTTTTTTGTTTCGGGAATCCGCACACAGCCACGAACATCGAGCGAAACATGTTTTGCTTCACGTTCCGGTGTTTTGCTCGGGTGTGTGCGTTGGGCTTAAAGGCATAATAGGCCCATTGATTATACAAAGTTGACGAATGCTACAGTAACTGGCACCTTCTGTAGATAATAAGTACATTACCTTATAGTCAAACGCGTATTAGTTTGTCCAATATCACTGCTAATTACTAAGAAATGTCTAATTGAAATCCGTAAATCTGGTAATCTGGCGCCAACGCTAAATTGGTTGCCAACCAAATAAGCCTCGAATTCGGTTCGGGATGCTTATATACGACTAATGAGCTAGTAGAATCAGGAGAATGTATCTCTGGGTGTATTCTCGGTATTGAGGCACAAGTAAATAATCGTGGGTGCTAATGAACGGGTACCCACATGTCTTCAATTTCAGACACAGGTGTATTCGTTTGACCAATATACGTAAATACGCGTAGTGCCGTCTGCTTTCCATGTTTAGTCTGTGGCCGTGGTTAGTCCGCGATCCTCCTATAGCGTTGGCCCCCAACACAGCCTACTTCATTATCACGAGCGTCCGTGATTCGTACGTGGATTCCACGTTCATTACAATCAGAGCTACTGTTATAGTTAAGCGGATAGGTGACAAATATTGACAAAGATGTTCACTTCCGGAAGAAAGCATGAAAATTGGTCTATGGGGGTTTTTGAGTATGCTGAATCCGAATTTAATGGGAACCACGTTGTCAGAACAAGGTTTCCTACTCAAAAAGGGTGTTGAACATGGGTGGGGTCAAATATCATATTTTTACCGCTGGTAGAGTAAACATATTTTGTGAGTGTTTGTATCTAGTGTCTGTCCTATATATTACATCTATATATGGTTAGTAACAGTAGCACAGCTTATATACAATAGCCATTGCCTAAAAAGTGTTTATTGTTTTCGTTTTATTGCCATCTGTCGTCGTATGTCGATGTACTGATTTCGTGGACTGCGGATTTCAATTAGACATTTCTTAGTAACCAGCAGTGATATTGGACAAACTAATACGCGTTTGGCTATAAGGTAATGTACTTATTAACTACACAAGGTGCCAGTTACTCTAGCATTCGTTAAAATTGCATAATCGATGGGCCTATTATGCCTTTAAGACGCCACAGACGGTCTCCAATCAATATCCTTAAAAATATCACATGACACACAAAATTGGATGTCCATTGGATGGCTATTTTTGATGCCATGTGACAGCGGCGCTGTACGCAGTGTTTCTGTATGTTTTGCTCAGCTGTGCGCGCTTGCTCGCCGAGCAGGCGAACAGGACGTCCCGGCCTCCCTATTTATCCAATCGGGTCTCACCACCTCAGCCCTACTATTGGGGGGGGGGGGGTAGTGAGCAGACGCAAATCAGCAGAAAGTTCTTACCGACCTTTACAGATTCGATGAACTATACACAGTGCTACAAGATACGAAGTCAATAGCGTAGGTTGGAAGGAGGCGGTAAAAACGATTCCGTTACAAATGTATCTAATCAAAGTATACGTAGTGGTCTATATGCAAGCATTTTGGGCATAAAAAGCAGCCTTGTTCGAACCTTATGTTACAATGTTGACAGCAGAAAAGCGTAGCACGCTCAGGCGCTAAGAGATATTTATATAGCGTCACCTGAGTGACACGACTGCCTGACTTGGTAATATCAAGAGCCAATAATACCAGTCCTACCATACCATAATACCATACAATAATAATACATAAATAATACATAATAATAAATAATAAATAATAATTAATACATAATAATACATAATACCATACAATAATACCAGTAGCTGTTATTAGCTCTTGAAAATATATCTGTACGTCGTTATAGCTAGGTCATAAAAAATTGTATGTAAACAAGCCCAAATTCGTATCATAATGAAAATATTTATTAACGGAAGTAACTTTGATTAAGAGATTGTTATTTTCTAAATGCTACTTTACTGTGCGGGCTTTTAAAAGGCTTTATCAGGTTGTTGCACAATGTAATAAGAAACTAATATCAAAGATCAGCGAGCGTGCGCTAATCTGAACCCTCGTGGCGGTGTTACTTAGCCGTCTGCGAACGCGTACAAGCAATTTTTTTAAGTTGACGGGTTGTTTACATTTTTCGAACTATATTCTTGTTTGCGCTAAACGTAGCGTTCTGTGGCATTTTTATGGAGCAATCAAGATATGATAGCGTGTATACGAACATTTATAAAAAAAACATTTCATCGGGGGAATGCCGTTTTAAAACTATTCGGATGCATGACGATTGATGTAGCTATTTATTGCTATAGATCTATAATGAGGTTCCTATGTTGCGTGAACGCTGTAGATGTGGCTGCACAGTTATATGCGTATTGTTATACCTATATACGTACATTTGAATAACGATTAGTAATAGAACAAGATCCAGATCCGTGACACAAATAGCTACATTTCTTCTAAGCAACTAGAATTATTGAATTAACCAAAAAACTACGTAATTAGTACAGCTACGTACACGTCATACCGTAGCGCTATGAATTCTAGAAGTGGTGGTGGCCTTTACGAAGAGACGGGCATAGATTAGTCACGACAGTTGCAGGGAGCATATCGAAGCTGTAACGTAGTTTCTTCGCGCTGTATTTTTCCACAGATAAGTGCGAGTCATCTGCTGTCGGCGTCAGTGATGTCAGCCCCAGCAGCTCTCGCCGTATCGAAGCTGCTCTGCCCGGAGACAAAGCGATCGAAAACCAAAACAATAGCGGACGTACAAATCCCCAGGCCGTGAGAGTTAGCACACGAAATTTGAATCCCGTGAATGTAGGCTAGCTTCGCGATCCTATATCACCCTCTCTCTTTCTCTAGCTCCTCGTGTTTGTCAATCTGTCTATCTGTTTGTCGGCCTCCGCCTCCGCCTCACACCTCATCTACAGTTGTACTAATTAAAAGCGGTATACGGCGGCACAGCTGCTGCGGCTGCCGACGGTTTTTGTGAGTATGCATCGATTTCACTGCTGAAGGCTGCACATGTAGAACTAATTAAAAATTTTTGCACATAGCCTATATTGCAACAAACAAATTTTTGCGGAATACAAATAGGCCTACAAAATTCAAAGATCATCGATATATAAGCGTTGTGGCAATATGATCATTGCAACAATCAATAATCAGTAATCAACGGCGCATGTAACTCTTTTGCAGGCGGGATCGGAATATTGTCGAGGCGGCGTCAAACGGTGCATCACAGTCCACGAAGATCGTAGCAAGCATCGCTGTCAATCTCTTAGCGTTTCTCTCCATTCTGAAGATGATCAATGCCATTCTGGCCTGGCTCGGTGGTATGGTTGGCCACCCAACACTATCCTTCGAAGTATATGCATGAACCCGCTTTCATTTTTACCGCATGCATTCGGCTGTGTATGTTCTGACGTGGTGTGAATTTATTGCAAATATAGCCATCTAGTCAGGTCTGGCTTCATAAGTCACCGTGAATCACGGACAGTCAATAACTTCCGGAAGCTGCCTATATGGCATTAGAGAGTAATGTCGCATGGAATCGCTCCCCGATCATGAAAGCAAATTAGTTAAAGCTGCACAAACATTGACTAATTACATGATAATATCATAATATGCTTACCTAATTTGTACCCGTCTTACACGATGTTTTACTTTTACTTTTCGTGTGCGTATAAATACGGCCAGAGAGATAGAGCAGTTTCGTTTGCGTTCACAGTTGATCTGTTCGTACGTGTTCGTACCTGTCACGGTCATAATGGGTGTGGAGACAGACGATCAGATGCTGGTAGCCGAACTGCTCGGTATCAAGACATTTCTCAACGACTTCATCGCGTTTCAGAAATTAGCGGACTACATAAAAGCGGGAACGCTACAGGTAGCTATATGTAACAAAGATGCATACATCTGCCGTAGTCTTCAGTTAACATCTCATGCGGTATCGCAATCACGAAATATTATCTTGTGTTTAGAATTTTTTACTTAAACGTGCCCCTAAACGATCGAATCACAACGATCAAAAACGTGATAAAATGCCATCAAGAAAGATGAATAAACGTCGCGTTGCCCAGATTCAGTGTGTTCACGACGCCCTGCGTGCATGAATTTGCGTGTATCAATCATTTACAAACATAATTATGGAAGGCCATTACCGCCAAAACCTATTATTATTATTATTATTATTATTATTATTATTATGCGTGTGCGTGTGTCAGCTCTATATAGACGTTATGCTATCTGTTTTATTGTAATATTAATAATCACAATTATAACCATACTGATATAATCACTGTCAGTGCTGTGACTATACTTTACATTGTAAGCGGGTGTCGTTTACTTACAAGAAGTGTGTAGAAATGTTAACACTTATAATCAAAGAACAAGAGAGTGAGACAGTGCCACAAAGAATAAGATTT
>NW_014577455.1:102178-105075 GCF_000485595.1 Priapulus caudatus
AGAGAGAGTGAGAAAACTCGACTGAGAGCGATAGAGAGAGAGAGAGAGAGAGAGAGAGAGAGAGAGAGAGAGAGAGAGAGAGAGAGAGAGAGAGAGAGAAAGAGAGCGATAGTGGGAGAAGAGGTGAGAGAGTTTTAATAGAACGAAAGTAAACCGAAACGTCGTGGTTGTAGTTTAATCAAAAACACACGTAAGGTTAATGAAAAACACGTAATCAAAAGCAAACGAACATTGGTAACTCGATATATTTCTGTAATCACTTTATTACATTTTATTAGTTCGATTTCAATGAAACATGATAGTTTTAAGAACGATGATCAGAATCCAATCACTAATGTGATATTACTGAAACAAAACGCATTTTTATACACGTCAAACGCCTCCAGCCCAATCTTTCATTTTTATATTATATCCAATTGAAATATGTACAAATATTTACTGATTCCCAAGCGTAGATAACACTACAATTATAGTCATTGTCATTATATCTCTCTACTATCTGGTCTAAACGTTCTGCCTTTTCTCTCTAGCTGGTGTATACTCATATATTTTCGTATATATATATATCAGTACAGACGAATACGATGCTATCCAAGTTTGTACCAGTCAGATGCTACATGGAACCTCGTACCGTTTTGTACGCAAGTGATGTTGCTTGCGATCATGTCATCATGCGTCATTTCGTCCATCAGCAAGCCTAGTGAAAGTAAAAGCAAACATGTTAACCTACACATCGTGTGTATAAAGGCATACAATTATAACACTATATGAAGACGTTTCACACGTTTTTACATGATCATTAAAGTCTTTGCTAAAAATTGAAAAGTTAGCCTTCGAGTAGAAAATCAACTAGCTTTATGGCCAAATGAGATGTTATTAATAAATGGAAAAATATATGCACGTGTATTTCCAGCGTGTACGTGTAAACCACACAGGCGACAAGATGTAAATTCAGTGTATATTTCCAACCTGCCACACATGCTGTGACTATGCTGGCCATGCTACCAGCGATCAGTGCTCTGATAGCAAGTGAAGCCAAATCATGCTTGCGGCTGGGAGCCATCGCTCCAAGACCTCCCAGTTGCATTCCAATAGAACCAAAGTTAGCAAATCCGCAGAGAGCATATGTCGCAATGGCTTCGGATCTAGGCTGCAATGAAAGGGGAATAATTTAGATAAATCAGCATACCGATATTTTATTAAAAAATATAACCAATACTAGATTAACTATATATTAGACATTACCATAACTATTATTTTATACATCATTTCCACTATTTCCAATGTGAGCATTATTGTACAACAATTATTATCTCATAGCCGATAGTCATTAGCTAATCAGTTAAATCTAAGAAACTAATACGATCTACCAATCTAATCAAATGAATCAAAGATGCACTGAAGTTATTTGATTCAGTTTTGTTCGCAATCTTATATTTTATTTGCCTTATATAGAAACGTTTTCTTTGTGATATATTTATGTGGTTTTTTTATAACAAAAAAAAAACGTTAGAATTAACAAAGAAATGCCAATTATCGGGGTATAAGTTATGTGGGAATGCTATTTCATATATTTACAAAATACATAAACTCAATTTGGTTGCATGAAAATGTATTTGTTTGCCTATATTGCAGTAAAGTGTACATATCGGTGAAACCTCCGTGCAAATTTGTTTCTATTTATATTGAATCACAATAATGTTTTGCTTCATACAGTAACGGGAATTCAGCCTTTATTTCTTATAGATATATTTTTAGCTGATTGTCTTTATTCCTTTGTAATATAAAATAACCTCAGATAGCATATGGTAGGAGGTACTGCGTAATAGTGAATATTAAGGCGTGGTTGACTCGATTCCTGTATAATGCTATCACCACCTCATCGCAGTAATCATGACCTGCTTCGTTTCCTCTGTTTCTTGTCCGCCAATTTTACAAGTGCATGTTACAAAATGATAGCTTATTATTAACTATTATTATTAATTATTTAATTACATTTAAAATATTAACGTAATAATAATTACGTAAAATTGTTCATTCCATTATTATAATAATTAAAAATTTATAATATTTTTAATTATTAATCTGAAATAAAAAATATACTTTAAAAGTAAAGCCCGGCGCAAACGTGAGTTATTTTACTCAAGTAAAATGACGCATAAGTCAAATTACTCAACGAAAATTGTTGCAACGAAAATCACGTGAGTAAAATGACTCATGCGTCATTTTACTTGGGTAAAATAACTCACGTGTGCGCCGGGCTTATACAATACAATTATATATTGACAATGGAGAACAATAAACCGGCAATCCCGACGCACTTTATGCATATTTGGGTCCATGCATTATACCCGATTTGTTAGCGTATGCTCCAAATCCGCATAATAGAGAATGGAACGAAGTGCTGACTGAACACAGAGTTCTAAATGGATCGACGTGTTTGCTAAAGTTATTATTACGCACTTACTGACAGATACGGGTGGATGCAATCTTCTCGGTCTTGTATGTATTTTCCAAGAATGTCATACGCCACAAACTCGTTGATAAACGTCTTAGTGCCGAGCAGCTCTCCCACGATGCCGCAGTCCGACCATTCGACCCCCATGAGAAATGCCACAGGACGGAATACGTACGAACAGATCAACTGCAAAATGCAAACGCGCCCGTAGCATTAACGCTAACATATCAGTCACACAGTTGCCTGTACATGTCAGAAATGTTAGGTGCAAGATAAATAAAGCCGATTTTACGTAACGCGTGACACCCACCCACACACGCACGCACGCACGCACGCACGCACGCACACACACACGCACGCACACACACACATGCACACACACACACGCACGCACGCACGCACGCACGCACGCACGCACGCACACACACACGCACGCACA
>NW_014577455.1:106976-114835 GCF_000485595.1 Priapulus caudatus
GAGAGAGAGAGAGAGAGAGAGAGAGAGAGAGAGAGAGAGCGAAAGAGAGAGAGAGAGAAAGAGAGGGGGAGAAAGAGGGAGAGAGAGAAAGAAAGAAAGAAAGAGAGAGAGAGAGGGGGAGGGGAGCGAGTGAGATAGAAGAAGTAGAAAATATGGGGTAACATGTTGTAGGTTAAAGACAATAGAGAATGTAACGGTAAATAGTAGGTTGCTAGTCACCACACACTCTCTCTCTCTATTATGAGGGTCCGCCCCACAATAACAATTTAAAAAATAGAAGAGGTGGATTTTTTAAATGGTTACCTATTGGTGCAAGGTTCTTAAATCGTCTACATCTTACATCACGTACGTTATATTATCAAATACAATACATCAAAGTATACTGTATAAATCGGTAGGAAAATCATGCGAAATCGACAGGTGCTGGGCAGCGTCGGTAGCATTAGCATGAACTAGCTATGGGTAGCTAGGATGAGCTCAACTGAAAGGTTTCAGGCCGAACCGCAAACTAGTGGCTAAACATGTTATCAAGAGCGCCATAATAATCTATCAGTTATATAAGAGCACACAGCTATAAGAGCGCACAGCTAGGGTTTATCTGCTCTTTCCTACAATCTCTACAAGGAACTAACCTAATCTGAAACCGCAAGGACATCTACATCTGTATCAGGATTGGCATAACATAGAACATATGTATTATCAGGACATCTACATCATGTCACCTATGACAGTACAGTATACGCATGCGTTTTTTAACACCTGCATGTGCGGATAACACCTACACCGAACGAGATGTACGCAGCTAGCACGGAACCGGAGATGGTTGCGAAGCCGCCCGTCATGATGGCGTGTAGCTCGGACTTGGTCATGTCGGGAAGGAAGGTCCGAACGGTCAGCGGAGCTTCAATCTGAGAACGGACGCAGTCTATCAAACATTCCGAAATCTCGTGTAACCGCAATCCCCATAATCAACACCCACACATACACACACTCACACTCCGTATGTATTCATGTACGTAATGACATTGTGTACTTGATCAAGCTACTGCCGGAGGATTTAACGAGAGGATCGGTCAACATACGGCATGAAATCAGTGAGAGGCCGTTTGCCGTGGCGTACCTGTCCGACGAACATGTTCGCAGCCATGCTCACAGATTCGGCTGTTGTTGTTCCGATAGTGTTGCTCATGAGCCACGCTAGCTTGATGATGATCCATTGCATCGCTCCCAGCTGATAGAGAATTCCCAGCGTCGCAGAGAAAAATATGATCACAGGCAGAACCTAAGAGAAAAAATCGCGAGGACAGCTGTGAGCGTTCGTGTCGAGCAGAGGTCGTGATCCTTATTAAGAGGTCTCCTGTCGCATAAAAATGTGTCACAGAGAACCGTAACTGCGCTTTCCTTCTAGCGCCCACCCTCCGTCTCACTCCCGTCCCTTCGCTGGGGCTACCAGAGCCGTATAATATTATAGAGAATACTCTCTATATACGGCTCTGGGGGCTACATGCCAAGAAGCGCACGTCCATCGCGCCCAATGCAGAAACTTACCTCGAAACTTAAATACGGGTCGTTAATGTCGACGAGGTAGCCCAAGTAAGCGAGCGAGGCGTTCACGAAAGCCAGGATCGACAGGAACGCCAGCAGATTGGCGGCAATACTGCCGACGATCTTTACGGCACTGCTAGCCCCCACCGACGCCGCTTCTATGATGTTCCTGTGTTCACTGTGCCCGCAAACGTGCAGCTATTTTAAATTATTTTTTTAAAATAATAATATTCAGTAATATTTCAAATTCAATATTTTTAATAATAGATTTAGATAACGATTTTTAATTTAAAGTCGCGTAAAAAAGAGCACGCATTTACTGTGATATTAACAGGAGTGTCATAATTTAGATGATTTTCTCTGACCCAAACCGATTACAGGTATATTAGAGTGCGTGCGTGCGTGCGTGCCCGTACGTGTAAGTGAGCGAGAGAGAGATAGAGAGAGAGAGAGAGAGAGAGAGAGAGAGAAAACAAGGAAATGAGTGAGTGAGTGAGTGAGTGAGTGAGTGAGTGAGTGAGTGAGTGAGTGAGTGAGTGAGTGAGTGAGTGAGTGAGTGAGTGAGTGAGTGAGTAAGTGAGTGAGTGAGTGAGTGAGTGAGTGAGTGAGTGAGTGAGTGAGTGAGTGAGTGAGTGAGTGAGTGAGTGAGTGAGTGAGTGAGTGAATGAGTGCGTTCGTGCGTGCGTGAGTGAGTGAGCGAGTGAATGAGTGAGTGAGCGAGCGAGCAAATGAGGGAATAACTGATTAGGTGACTGCGAGAGAATCCCTTTTAAGTCTAAAGAAAGAACGTCTAAGTTAAAAAAAAAAGGACGAACCAGACACTGAGCAGTCTCTGATCATCTTTATCTGAGGGGAAATTGAATACGTCCTGCGTCTTCAGCGTCCGAGGAGACCGAGGAGATGGCACAGGGATATGATAATCACCAGAGAAACTTATTAATTTATAACTTACTAGGAAAGTTTTCTAACGCTCCTTGTTTAAATCGCGTATAATTAATGTTGCACTGTCTATTATTTAACTCGACGCGATTAACTCACCCCTTGGGCATCGTGTTCTCCACCTTCACCCTTTTCAGCAGGGAAACCTCGGTCTCGGGTAGAAGAGCTTGGAAGAGCGTGTGCAGGGGCGCTTCGATCACACCGCGTGATGACGGATGCGAGGCGGCCCACCTGCGACCATCGAGTGTAGGCCACTAGTTTCAAAACTCACGTCGAGCAATGAAGGGGACACACGCCGACAATTTCTCAGAGTTCTCTCCTCTCTCGATGCTCTCGGTGCTCTCCGTCTCTCTCTCATCACCTTTTTTCTCTCATCATCTTTCTCTCTTCTCTCCTCTCTCTCTCATCTCTTCTCTCGTCTCTCTAAAAGATGAGCTCAAACTGAGAGGTTTTCAGGCCCCCCGAACCGCAACTTAGGGCTAAACTGTTATCAAGAGCGCCATAATGCCTATAAGTTTAATAAGGAGCACACAGCTATAAGAAGCGCACAGCTAGGGTTTATCTGCTCTTCTTACATTCTACAAGGATGCTAACTAATCTGAAACCGGCAAGTGAACATCTAAATCTGTACAGGATTGGATATACTATTATCAGGACATCTCCATCATGTCACGCTTATGACAGGTACAGTATACGTGCATGATCGTTTTTTAAGCAACCTGTGCGGATTAACACCTACACACCGAACGAGCATGTAAACGCAGCTTAGCAGGAATCCGGAGATGGTTGCGAAGCCCCCGTCATCGATGGGTGTAGCTCGGAACCTGGTCATGTCGGGAAGGAAGGTCCGAAACGGTCAGCGGAGCTTCAATCTGAGGAACGACCGCAGTCTATCGAAATCATTCGCGAAATCTCGTGTAACGCAATCACATAATTAACACCGGCACACACATAGGCAGCGACACGTTCAGACATCCGGCATGGTAGTTTGATGTACTAGATGGACATGTTCGTGTACTTGATGTCAAGCGTACTGTGTGCCGAGGATTAAGAGAGAGGATTCGGTTCAACAGATACGGCATGAAATCAGGTAGAGGCCCGTTGCCGTGGGCCGTACCTGTCCGACGTAACCTGTTCGCAGCATGCTCACAGATTGCGCTGTTGTTGTTCCGATAGTGTTGCTCATGACTCACGGCTAGCTTGATGATGATCCCTGCCTTGCTCCAGCTGATAGAGAATCCCAGCGCTCGGCAGAGAAAAATATTGATCACTAGGCAGAACCTAAGAGAAAAGATGCGCGAGGCACAGCTGCGAGAGTTCGTGGTCGAGCAGAGTCGTGATACTTATTAAGAGTCTCCTGTCGGCATAGAAATGTGTCACAGAAAACCGTAAACTGCGCTTGTCCTTCTAAGCGCCCACCCTCCGTCTCACTCCCCGCCCTCCTCTATCGTTCTCCTTAGCCTCATTTCCTTCTCCCTCCCCCCATCCGCTGGCCCACTTTCTCTGTCTCTCTCGCTCTCGCTATAGTTCTCTCTCTCTATCTCTCTCTCTCTCTCTCTTCTCTCGCTAGATCTTCTCTCATCTCTCTCTTCTCTTCATCATCTCCTCTTCGTCTGTCTCTCTCTCTCTATCTCAATCTCACGCACCATTAGTCTTTTTTCTTCTCGTCTCTCGTCTCTCTCCTCCTCTCTCCTCTCTCTCTCTCTGTTCGCTCTTCCTGTCTTCGTCCTCTCATCCCTCATCTCATCTCGTCTCTCTCCGCCTCTCTCTCATCTCTCTCTCTGTCCTCTTCTCCATCTCTCTCTCTCTCTCTCTAGTTCTCACTCCTGTGCGCGTTCTCGTTCTCGCGCTCTGTCACTTTCTTCTACCCGTTTCTCGCCCACCCCTTTTCTCTCGTTCGTGCGCGCTCTCCTCTCTCTCTCTCTCTCTCTCTCTCTCTCTCTCACTCTCTCTCTCTCTCTCTCTTTCTCTGCCTCTCTCTTGTTTGTATTATGTTCTTAGCATATCTAAATCTATGTGTGCTAATGAATGTTCACAAGCACGTACCTGGAAAGCGAACGGATGCTCGAGATACTGAGGATCCCCGAACAAGAACTTTGCTCCCTCGTCACTGTACGAAAAGAACGCAGCCGCCTGATCGCCGAGGAAATAGAACAGGTCCTGACCGGCCGTAGTTCTTAGTATGAACAGGCCGACAACGAACTGAAGACCAAAACCCCACACAACGGGCCGCCAGTTAACCTGCAACGGAGCGAATTACAAACGTAGCATAGAGGATTGGCTCAGATAGGAAAGATGTTGGGCATGTTGTACATATTATATGCATATTGTGCATATGTGCATATATCATGTTGTGCATATGTGCTTAAGCTCTTGGTATTATACACAGTCGGTTTGGCCTATCAGTTATACTAATGCAGGCGTAGCCGCATATAGTGATGGTACTATATAGGCCTACTAGAGGAAAATACGCAGTACACGATGTTTCGTCACAAAGACGGAGTATTTTCTGTTGCCACATGGTACAGCGTCATTTAAAATTATGCAATCATGAGCAACTAGTATATGAATGACAAATTTTTATTATAAAACGTGTGCGCATACCGTATTAGTTTAGGTATATCGCTGTTCCAAGCTTTTGTGCACGTAGTAAGCACCCACGTAATTCACATTCACATATATGTGTGTACGTGTATGTGTGTACGTGCGTGCGTGCGTGCGTGCGTATATGCGTGCGTGCGTGTACGTACTATTCATCCTACGAGGTATACTAGAATGTAGAATAGCAATAAACCCTGAACTGAATAGTCGTATTTATAACAAATAGCGACGCACGGCCTTACCAAGCAAGCGACAATTTCTGTAGACTTACTTTGTGTGGGTATTTACTGCAGATGAACATTACAACGACGAAAACAACTTGCCCGGCCAATGACAACAGATTTGCGGGTCTTTTGGGGACAATATCTAGCACAATAAACGTGATGTACGCACACAGTAGCAGCAGCAAAACCACCCTATGAAAACAACGATAAACTAAATCAGGACTCATGCGCTAATGTTAGTATTTAAGTATAATAAATATAAATTAAATTATAACGTTAAAATAAATGTCACAAATAATCAAACATGATTATCTACTTAATCTAATTATTCATCGGTTTGTCAACGTAGTGTAAATTATCTCTTGAAACTTTTCCAAAACAGCATTGCCTCGAAATTTACGCACTTGAGGCACGACATTTTTCTCTATTGACGTAATGCTACATAACGTCAATGTATTGAAGTAATTGAACAAAATTTGATAGTAAACAAACCATTTTATCCAATCTTTAGCAAACACTTGTTCGCAACATCCAGTGTATATGTGACCAAACCGTGCTGACAACCAATCACCAAAGTACGTCTTTATGAGATCGTATACCTACAAAATATACAAATCAGACCCGTTTATCTTCCGCGCATATTCGATGCAATCTATTTAATTCATTAAGACAGATAATGTTAGTATTATTAAAGAGACTGAATGACATCATTTTAGTAGAATTAAATTTGTCAATAGGTCTGTTGCTAGCGATTGTATATACCGTGCTTCCTCAACAATCCGACTCGTGTGTGTTTCATCAGCTAAATTTTACATTTCGTGCGTTTTAAGATAAGATATTGCCGACACCTTACCTTATTATTAGGCTGACAGTCAATAGGTTCTATATTACTGACCCGTATCTCGTATGTCTGACGTAGATTTTACGTATTATCCGATTTTATGAGAAGGAGTTTGTAGCTATAAATACGCATTGCCACTAAGTCTACTGCTCCAAAGATGCTCGTGAATTAATTAAGGAAGATCATAATTTTTCCACAACGAATATATTCTCTCTATTCTCTCTCTCCCTTTTCTTTTGCGTTCTTTCTTCCGATATCCCCCTTTCTCTTTCTCGCTCTCTCCGACTGTCTCTCTCTCTCCTCTCAACCCCCTCTCTCCTCCCTCTCTCACCCGCCCGAAAATACTCGAACGAAGTAACAGGTGAGGTTAGATTTCACCAACTCATTTATAATGTCTGCTCACACTCTAGCAAGCCTACACACTTAGGTAAATCAATATAAATATATACATGATAATAATTTGTAACTTGATTAAATCCTATCGCAGAGTGTCAGGAACATTTTTAGGTACAGCTGCAATAGTCACTAACCACAAATACGAGCACTATTCCGGTGATGATAAGTAGGTAGCGAGCACGTTCTACATCTTTGTAAGTCGCACAGACGACATAGGCGGCGAACCCTAACAACAGCGTCACTACCACCGCGTACCAAACGACCTTCTTTAAAAGAAAAAAACCAACATAGATATCGGCGTATTGGAACAAGGAAGAGACGTATGTTTGCTGAAGGCGCATGTTTAACACCAGCGAAATTACCAGCTGTCTTTATCACGACCTTCTCAGAAACTTCCTGTATCAGCCGAGATCACAGAGATTACTGAGGTTACTGAGAGTTATTGAGATTACTACTTATTCGCTTATCACGTTTATAATATAAAAACTTTTTGGGTTATGTAATGTCAAACCTGTCACGAAGTACTTGATGGCTAAACGCTTACCCTAACGGATGGGTTTCTCCAAATGTCTGAAACCACTTTCTGTATACCGGCCACTTTTCCCATACAGCCGGTAGGTATCGGTTCCTCTTCCTCTACATTAATTTTCTCTTCTATGTGGCCAACTTTACAACTCTCGCCGAATGATCCTGAAACATCTCAGGAAAATCAATCACCATTAGAAATGGCGGTTATCTTTAGTGATGTCACTAAATAATGAATGATTGAAATAATGATGATGATTGAAATAATGAACTGCATGCGCGATGTATCGCTTCAGAATGTTACGAACTGAACAGGTCAAATGACAGTGTCTATTATAAATTGGCATCACGGTATTTAAATCCGTGCACAATTTATAGGCCTCCGTGCATTATATATGTGTATAGAGAAATGGTGTCGTTACAAATACCGAATGCCGGACTCGTTATTTTATTAAGTGAAAGATAAATGCATAACACAACGTTTAAGGAGTAAAAGACCTACATCGTAGGAAATACCAATAGAAGTGCGCAAAATGAGTCAACAAACCTATTTTTATATAGTCCGGTACAAAACGTGGGATTGGTTTCTGATGTAAATTTCCGCTGATAACATTCTGAAAAAAAATGACAAGGTCTAATATAAGAACAGCGAGAACTCACTTGAGAGTTACTCGAGAACGCGTAAATACACGCAAACCCACGCGCGCGCATTCACGAAAACACATACACCAAAGCACGCCCGCACACACACACACACACACACACACACACACACACACACACACACA
>NW_014577455.1:115891-120911 GCF_000485595.1 Priapulus caudatus
CACGCACGCAGACACCAACGACGCGCACGCACGCAGACATGCAGACACACAACGAGCGCACGCACGCACGCAGACACCAACGACGCGCACGCACGCAGACATGCAGACACACAACGAGCGCACGCACGCACGCAGACACACAAACGAGCGCACGCACGCAGACATGCAGACACACAAACGAGCGCACGCACGCAACTTGCTGCTGAGCATTCGTGAGGAGCGTAGCTAACCCATTTTACATGTGGGGGGGGGGGGCTAAAGCCACGTTCGTTGTGTGTTCTGGGAAGGTGACCGCCACTGACCATGTATTGTATCTCCTTCTTGGTGAAGGCTCAACTGCCCCCTGACCCCCCTTGCACCCCCACCCCACCCCAGCTAGCTACAGGCCTAGGTTACACAACGCGATGGCGATTCTGTTGTAAAACGAGAGAGTAGACGATAGTATCAGGAGTGAATAATATATATATATATATATATATAATATATATTATTATATATTCGCTCCTGATAGTATGATATTCAAGAAGTATATCTTGCTGGGAATTTTCACGCCGTCACTGTACGTTGCATGCGTGAGCGCGCTCGTTTGTGTGTCTGCGTGCGTGCGTGCGCTCGTTGTGTGTCTGCGACACGAATGTCGGGATGTGACGGCGACATCTTGATACCAACGAGCGCTGCGTGCTCTCTCGCTTACCAAGCTGTAGCTGCGCTGTCTGTCGAATTCCGTAATCGGAATGGACGAGTCGTGCCGAGGGTTTCTGAAACCGATCGGCAGATCTCCGTCCAGGTCGGATGCGATCAGCTCACCGGAATCCGAGTAGTGTAGCCGCATGCTGTCGGCGCTCAGCCTTGTCGGGTCGTGCGCGAACATGCGCACGATCTGCTCGTCGTCAAGAATAAACGCCGGATTCGCTGCAGACGACTTCATGACGTGGTTACTACCAGCAGACGTAGGCGCCCTGGCTACGTGTCCGCGCGCGCTAGCGCCAGCATCAGCCGCCGCCCGCACTGCCTCCTCGTCCCTGTGCGAGTACGCTCGATTATCGTATCCCAACGACTGTTGATGATCGTCGTACGCGGACGGCAAGTTTTGCTTCCCGAGCTGCCACTGCGTGTTGCTGTGCGTGCGGGGTCCTCGCATGTAGTCCAATTCCATGTTGGCGTCGTCGTTGTCGTGATCGTCTTCCTCTTTGTCGCCGTTCTGGACTTATTCTACATTGGTCGTTCTGTTTCCTGCATCCTCGCCATTCGAGCTCAGCATGCTTTCGTGTTGAGCCCGTACTTTCAAAGGGCGTTGGAAACGATCGGTATATGGTGCGTGCAAGATTTATTAGGGAGGACGGCACTGCGTCTAAATCATGTACTAAATGAAAGATGATTCGGTACCACTCGGCCAAATACTAATAGACTTTGATTCCGATATGATATGGACTGGCACCAAGGTCGATTTGAACATATACACTGGCTACGTGCGCTTCTGATAGGGTTCTGTAGGGAACCGGTCACATGAAGAAAATGACATCGGTGCAAATACTTAAATCGATATTCTTTCTTGACACGATAAACTTCCTATCGTCTATGTTTGTACAAGCCACATATAATTGAAAGTACATATATTTTTGGCAAGCTCAACCACCAAAAGTGCTTGCGATAACCTGACTGCAAACTACCAACGATCTCCTAAGCTATGTAACCTATACCAGGCGACACACACCTACACAATATTGTATCGTGACAAATCTATACTCGCTGCTACTGGGATAGGCATGATAGCATAATATTATGGTCTTTGCTATGCCAAGGTCTAGAGATAAATGCGTGTTTACCTTTTCAGATACATTATCATACGCGCCCCAACCTGGATTAGCATATTACAGTGCGCAATTCTATTCGTGTCCGAAATTCCGCTTACAATGCTCACATCTCTATTTACTGTTACATGCAAGCACAAAATATATTACAGCAAATATGAGGAAATAAATCATCCGATGGCGATGGCGAGTTTCTAAACGGTGCAACTTGCCGTCACGCTTGTACTCAACGGGTGGTATATTATTGGCTCATTCAGAGCGCTTTATAGTGGCTGCAATTTTGGACTATAGGGACCCCCTACCCCTGTTGACTACAAAAACTCATACATTTAAATTAAAATGAAGTAAACAAAAGTATGTGCGAACAAATTAATTTGTTTTCAGCTAAAGCAAGCTAGGGAAGAACCGTTATTCCGGGGGGAAATTTATTCATTTATCACAATAACTATTCAGAAATAAAGAGCCTACGATACACGCTCACCCTCGATTTCCTATCCTTTCTCGCTACTACTTTTAATTGCAAATGTAATTCATAGGGCATGTACACGTATCACCCCCATTCAAAACTCATGTCCCGTTCCTGAAACATGTACCATGGAAGATGGAAGAGAGGCGTGTACCGAGAGCATATTTGAAATACATTCCGTGAAATAACTTTGCGCCGTTCGCGTGTAATCAAATGTGATCACCTTGATAATGATACATTTGCGTTTAGTGATAATTAAACCGATGTTATTTTGTTTCAGTTCTCCAATAATAACATGTTACGGTTGTAATATATTTTAATGAGCTACAAAAATGACCGAAACACAGCTGTATCTTTGTTTTAATATTAAGTATATTTATAAATATACAATTTGTTATATTTAACTATTGTAATGGCGCACATAAGGTAACATTTTGACGTGGTGTTAATAATTGTTTACGGATATCTATATAATCAAAATCACAAATAAAACTTTACGTACAAACTTCATATACAACTTCCAAACTGTTATATTACAAGCCTTTACTTTCTAATGAGCTATATTTCCGCAGCACGCCAAGTATAATACTTTCCATGAAAACAAATTTAACTAGTAACCCGTAGAGAACAAAAATACATATTTATGCAAAACTGTAATAATCTCACCAACATTCTTTTATGGCCGAACCCATGCAAATTCACAAGTCGTTTTGTGTATCATTAAGGTTAGTTCTAATTTACATTTTTTTTTAAACACAAGTTCAATATATAGCTTGAGCTATTTTTCATTTTAAAACCACACAGTATGACGCTTGCTGAAGCAACGCATGAGGTTCACAATTTATATTTTACTATATACACATCATTAAGAACGAATCATAATGATACACACATACGTACTTATACTTTGATGGTCCTAAAATCTAACTAATTTACCGATAACTTTACACATGTTGACTATATACAATGTATCCAATCTACTACCTACACAATGTGGCCATAGTTCAATGAGTTACCGTTTGCTGTAAATAGATCTACCAACCAAGAAAGTGCACCAGGGAAACTTCATAACATAAATCTGTGATATGATAGAGATGCCATTTATGGTATATGGTCGTTAGATAACAAGAACTACAGAGCAACAGCACAGACCGCATACAATTGTATACGATTGTATACGGTCTTTATCGACAGTGCTTATCTGTGGTGTCTGTGGTGGAGCAAGAAGAGGGAATGCTGGAGCAAGAAGAGGGAATGCTGGAGTCGGTAATTGAGAGTAGAAAGCGATGGACGGTATTTGATACTGAACATAGCCATGTATGTAAACTTCTCTTAAGTCAATTATGACATTAAATATTCCGCGAGATGAGGGGCGCAAGCTCAATGACAGCATCATCAGAAATGACAGCACCCATCGTTCGTCGTCGTGATTCAGTGATAAGCGTAGGTTTTGTAAATTAATATTATTCCAATCGGATTAGATGCACGACAAAATATGAAAATCAGTATCGATTGTGATGCTGGCCGGCTCGGTCCTTTATCTACAGAATCTCATATCTAACGTATGCAATGCATTTTACACAAATAATATGACTTAAGCTTAAACTTTATCCAACCAAGTTTTGCTTTTAACATGTAACTGCAAAATTTTAGCCCTCACATCCACACAGTATTTGGCCCCACTAGAAATGTCACTTTAGTCCTTTGTTAACAGTAAACACTACACTAAACAAATCAATGTTCAACCATCCACTTCAGGGTCAATAGGTCAATGGACTGCTACTTTTGGCACATAAATGGAAAGTACATTTCACGGTACTTTCAATAGAGTCATGGAAATATAGGTCATTGCAGAAGTTTTTTCACTTGACCTTGACCGTCTTCCAAAAACGACAAAAATCTGTCTTTTGCCCCATGCCCTTAAATTTGACCAACGTGATTGTTTTTCTCACCATCACTCTGAATACTAAATATCAATAGCATAGGTCGAGCCATTTACATTAATTTTGTTCTGCAATTCTGCGTTTTTCTCAACGCTAGCCCTCTGCCTTAAGTTAAGGAGAGAATACCTCCTTGGATATGTGGAAAAACTCATTTGAGTCTAACAAAAGACAACCCATAGACGGATATTTCTGATGTACATAGTTCAAATTCATAGGTTTTCTTATGTATATGACCATATGTCCCATATAAACTGGTATTATGTAATATACATATTATATATATATACGTATTATATACGTATATATATGCATACACATACACATAACACACGCACGCACGCACACACACACGCAAACACCATGCACGCACGCAGCCACGCACGCACACACATATACACGCAAACACCATGCACGCACGCACGCACACACATACACACGCAAACACCATGCACGCACGCGCGCACACACACACACATACACAGACGTATAGCGGCTCAGCTACTATACGTGTAGATATATAGGCTGGTCTACACAGACGTATAGAGACTAAGCTACTATACGTGTAGATATATAGGCTGGTCTACACAGACGTATATAGAGACTAAGCTACTATATACGTGTAGATATTATAGGCTGGTCTACACAGACGTATAGCGGCTAAGCTACTATACGTGTAGATATATAGGCTGGTCTACACAGACGTATAGAGACTAAGCTACTATACGTGTAGATATATAGGCTGGTCTACACAGACGTATATAGACTAATTTACGCGGCATTGCGCGCACGCTGCGTGCATG
>NW_014577455.1:120921-130764 GCF_000485595.1 Priapulus caudatus
CAATTATTTTTATCACATAGACACTTTGAAATGTTAGTGGCCCGTTCGGGCCACCAAATTTTAACTTTTGGAAATTTTGGTGGCCCGACATCAAGTTTTGGTGGCCCCGGGCCACCGGGCCACCGCTAGTGTCGAGCCTTGTATATATATATTATAACCATATATATATATTATAACCAGTCACGAAAACCTGGATCAAGTTATCGCAAACAAAATATTGCACGGTGACCATATATAAGATGCATCAAGGAAAACTATCTTTCCTTTGGTAAAATCGCCACCAGAGACTGAGATCAACACAACTATCAACGTTATTACAGCAGAACACAGACACAGCAGGCATACGGACAGTACAAGCCTGTAAGATCATAACCGATCGATATGAGTTAATAACAAATCAGTATGAGTCCATTAACAAATCAATATCAAATCAATAACTGATCAATATTGGATGAATAATGATCAACACTGACACTGTATGATATCAATACCTAACTGACATAAAATCAATACCTGATTGATGTTACGTCAAAAACTGTCAAAGAAGCAATCAGAGAAGTTGCAGACTCTTTGCTGAACGTGAGTTACATCGGGTGTTATAAACCTGCACACTGATGCTTCTCATTCCTCCTGCCTGGCTAGTTCGGGGCCTGCGCACATTCATGGTCGAACTCTTTGGAAGCTTCTTGCGAGGGGTGTGTGGTTCATTCTTGGGTTTGGGGATGTCGGGGGGTATCCATGGATTTGGGTTGCAGTAGGTAGGCACCGGGTAGTCGGTTAGATATCCTGTGTATTTAGCATTAAAAGAGATAATTACAAATTTTTATCACTAAGAATCGATTCAATCTCATACCGAAGGCGGACATCAAGTTTAGGACGACCGGACAGTAGAATCAGTAAAAACACAAAATCGACTGACAGTGAGATTTGTGATTATTGCTGAATGACTAACCGGCAGGAAGAGACTCGAGTCGACTTTCCGATTCACGTCGCCACTGTTTGAAGGCAATGTCTGCTTTTCTCCTTCGCTCCTCAGCTTGTTTTTTCTCTACCTAAGTAACGCAATCCAAAATTTTTTTACAGCACGAGTAAATAGTTTAAACTATTGCAAACTCTGTGCATGAACCGATGCATACCATTGCTGCAGTATTCCAAAATGGAGAACTCTAGTAGTAATTTATATGAGCGTACTCAATTCTTTACCATATTTTGCTCTATTTCCTTTTGCACCCTTGCTAGGTCTTCCTTCTGTTTTTGTGCCAACCATTCTGTATATCGGACTTTAGCTTTCTCACGTAGTTTCCTCTTTGCTTCCTGCAAGAAATATAGCTACCATGCTGAATTCAACAGTGCCCCAGTCTGTTTACTAAGACAAATGTATTAATTTCTGATAAACATCATTGTATAACTACTAAACTAGACCACTATCAAGCTCTCAGAAACCTACCCTTTCCTGATCCTGCAGTATTTTTCGCTTGTCTGCACTTTGTTTTGCAAGAATGTTGTTAGCTTCCTTTTCACGTAGCCACTGTTTAAAGTGTGCGTTTGCAAGTGACTTTTTCTGATCCCTTTGTTTCTTAATACACAATAAAGAAAATAATAATTATATTTATGTAAACTTGAGAAGGTGTGCCATTATCACATATGTAAATGTTGTCGTTATACATCATGGTTCATACAGATATTTTTTACATAATACAGCAAGCTAGACCCACAGGTTATTATAATACTAATCTGGGGGTCTAGCTTACTGTATTGTTTACATAATAATATGGAATAACAATTATTTTTAAGGAACCAATCAATTAATAACATTCCCACATGCCTACAATATATACACAAGAAGTAGTGAGACAATGGCTGCGTTATGCTTCTTGGGTTACAAATAAACACAGATTCATATAGCTTCTTGCTACTTCAAAGCAAGTAATAGCCTGTAAAATAAGCTGATAACCTATGATAAGTCAGTTTTTGTACACCGTTGTGAGACAAGGAACTACTGTAAGTACTATCATGCCACAAAGGGTGAGGGTATAAAGTTAGGAACTTCACTAGACCGTGTGTATTAAAGTCCAAACGGTAAGAAAATGTTCAAGTACGAATAGTTTAAATACATTCTATGGCACCAATCAACCTACCCTTCCTAACCATACCACTACCCCTCCCCTACCTACCCACCTCACCTCCAGATTTTACCATAAATGTAGTAACTTCTGGAACAAATGCTGGAATAACAGCATATATGCATATATATATAATATATATATATATGTGTGTGTGTATGTGAAATACACTGAACATGATAAACGTAAACAATTGCACAAAATGGTTCAACTCGGTGCGTAATGCATTTGTGCTCGCGTACATGTGGCCAACTCACCTCTTGCTCTTTTTGTAGATGTAAAGCCACCTCCTCCTTCCGTGCTAGGTCTGACAATGACCTTCTCCGCTGCATCTCCTTCTGCACTAGCCACTTCTCCCAGGGCGGGATACATGGTTCAGCAGCACTGCTCATGGAGAGCCTGCCCTTGCTGAAATTTACATACTAGACTGAATGGGATTTAGCTTGAATGAATATTTTAGTGTGCGTGAAACTAACATGAACAGTTTAAAAACAAGGGCTGTGTGAATTGCTGCATTAGATTTGTACACATTAGGAGGGTAACACTATACATCCTTTACAATTAGCTTTCAGGTAACAGATAACAGTTATTGTTCAATAGTTAAAAGTTAAAGATAATAGAAAACATTTACAACGTTGTATGCATGCACAGACACACAGATGTTATGAAAATGTGAGTATATACAGGGTGCGAAATTAATGCGAGTCCGGAGTCAAATACGCCCTCATTTACTGTCGGACTCCCTGATTTGACATATATGCAGGAGTCCGTGTGGCTCCCTGAAAATTCTGCTATACTAACAAGTTCGTTCCAGAGAACGGCCTCACGGAATTACCGTATTTTTTCCAGCAAATGTCCAAAGAAAATTTAGCAGACGTGCATCGCACGAATCTTCAAAATACGCACATGCGTTATTGTTGTTGTGCTTTACTTTTGAACTTCAGACTACGGACTCCCTCATTTTGCTACGGACTCCCTCTTTTTGAGGACAGGGAGTCCAGGGAGTCCGTTGGACTCCCTTGTTCAAAAGTTCATTTCTGCCCCTGATATATATGATATATTTATATATGATTCATAGTTTCATACGTCACAATGAACATGAACTCAAATTATCATCAGTACAATCATTACTCAGAGAAACGCAGATCTAATCCGCACTGTTGAAGATTTCTAGAATATTCAACACCTTGTGCCTTTTAAATGTAAGCACATAACCGTTAAGCTTAATAATATAGCCGTTATAATTCATATTACACATTACAGTTGATCAATTCCACTGCTGCTTCCAAATAAAGCCCAACTGAAAATCATATATATGCATCGATCAGCAGTTTCTTACAAATAATACAATTCAAATCGCAACTGCCCAAACTGTTGTATAGGTTTCTAACTTTCTACACCGTGTATTTTTGCATGCATGCTATGCCATACGAATGCTCAGTTCATCACTCGGACTCATTTGCATGTCGACTGCCAACCAGCTGGTCATATGTGCAGCTAACTGCCCCATCCCCCAAATGGGAACACAACTGGTCGCGTGTTAGACACACCAGTCACTGTGGGCTAGGCCTGAAACTGATCCGAGTTCACCCTTGCATTGGAATCATATGTGACACGCGTTACAGACTCCAATTAGCATTCAGGAATGTATTTCCCAATTGCCCAATATGCCTTTTGAATTTCTTGGGGGAGAATCCTGGTCTATATCTCTGGATTGTGATACATATGGCGAAACCGATTATGGAAGAGCTAGTCGAATGTGTACTTCCCCTTATGTCTTACTCCTGTAAATTTACTACAGATTACACCAAGAGTTCCAGATATCACAGTTGTGGATTTCTTTCAACAATGTGAACAATAAAAAATAGATTGGGGATAATTGCTCATACCTGATTTCTCCTTCCGTCTCCGTCTCACTGTCATCGCTGCTGCAACCGTCAACAGGAAGCTCCTGAAACACGTCATCTCCATCTTCGGCAAGAGTTCTGCAAGTTGCCGACTTGCCAGTCCCGCTACTTGTAGACACCGTTGTGCTTTGGTTGATTCCCGCAGACTTGCATACGGGCTCAGAATGCAGAGAAAGAGATTCTAACGTGGATGCCACAGCCTCATCTCTCGTGACAGTTGATGCAACGCTCTCATCTAGTAAAGGTGTTGTATGAGGGTGATATTTTTTTGGCGTGCTTGTCTTTGTGTGATGGCTGGATGAGTCGTATCGGTCACTCATGGTTTTTGTCACAGCTGCAAATTTCAAAGACAAATTCAACCTGAATTACACACGTGTAAAACAAACACTGGCAACAGAACCTAAGCTACTGAAAATGCTTTCATTAATGTAAAATATCAAATAAATATAAAATTTTATGCTTTCTTATTCCGAACTTTATGTGGCTGTGTAAGACGAGCAACCTCATAATTTTTAACAAGAGCCGCAGAGCGTCTGGGCTCATCTGAGGTATGTTGCTACGGTTATAAACGTAACATTTAAGTCATGCGCAGTGACACCTTTGTTAGGCGCAGATATGCAGAATGAGATACGCAGTTGCGTACACATCATTTCAGCAACCTTCTGCATTCTGCATACCTCCCAAATCCCATTGGTTGATAAAAAATCGCGTGCCTGAAACTCCTGTTTTATGGTGCATTGTGACCCTAACCCTAACCTTATTAAAAAAATAAATAATTTTATTGTTGTAAAAATTATTTGTTGCTATGAAATTGTTGTAAATAAATCATGTAAATATTTGCCTTAATTGGAAAGAAATAGTTAAATGGATAAAGATAGAAAAATACAGAAAACAGGTACATAATAAAAAATCTGACTGGATTCGATCCAAGGACCTTTGAGCCGTAATCAAGGGCGGTTTGAGTGATGGAAACAAGTCCGCCGACTCACAGGCACTTGGAACGTCTCAATAAAATAAAAGTGTCAATGACACTGTAGCTCACCACAAAAAAAGGACACAAATGAGTGAGTGAGAAGAAGTCAGTTTTAATTGAGCAACCATCGACGTACATTATAGAAATGAAGAGTATATATGGGAGAACTCCCATTATATACTCTTGATAATTATGTGTAATTTTTTATGTGAAAATAAATGTTTAAGATGTGAAAGTCTGAGATGTGGGCAAGCGATGGCGTTACACCTAAATGATCGCCATTTAACGTTTTTATAATATTCAGATTTAGGCACTGCTAAAAGCGGAGCTCCCGATGTGTAACGTGTAAGATTGAGAGGATACGCTTATTCCACGTAGCTGCTATATACCACATGACAATGGTGTTTCCCTGCCCATAACATAACTTTTGTCAAAGGTTAATTGGTTTGCATGGAAGTGTTTACTTCGTATGAGTGTTTCTAGGCGGTAGCCCACGGTTGCCATCTGTATATCGCAATAATAATTTATAAACCAAAATGAATCACAATTTGTGACGGTAGATGGCGTTATACCCGCTTTGATGTTTCTTAGCAATGGCGTTCGAAATAAATAGGTTATGCTGCGTTCCGACATGTTTTCTAAAACTTTACTCTAATATAGACGTTTTATCGGCAGGGTGGAGAGGAAATACCAATTTTGCATTAAAGATATTGTTAATGAAATCTTGTAAAACGAACCAGACGAGTGTGACACCACAGACTGTTATCTGCGTGTCTATATAATATGCTATATAATTGCCAAAACCTACATAATTTGCATAAGTTTTTTTTAAATATTAAAACCCCTAGCCCTTATTCATTCACATACCAAAAATGAGCAAAATCCGTTAAACCTGAACTGACTAATGGCAATTCCCATTTTTTCCAAAAAATTGCCGTGGTTCGAAAGTACGTCGACTGGCGTGCTCCATAATAGGACGTTCAAACCTCTCCCATAGCAGTAACAACTATACCCAATTTCAAACATGTGGGTTAAACAGTTCCTGAGTTATCGTTGACCGTAGCCAAATGTTGACGGAAGGACGGACGGACGGACGGACGTACGACGTACGACGACCCATGGCAATAACTCAGCTTGACGATGTCAAGGTGAGCTAAAAAGAAAAAGTTATTTTTAAAGGGAGAGTTTACTCTAGGTTCTAGGGTTATTTTCAGCTAATTTAGGTTATAATTACGCTACCATGTCCGCCGTGTTACCGATTCACCTGCTGTTGTAATGAAGTCCGACACTTCAGGATCATATTTACCGGTCAGTATTTTATACATCTCAATCATGTCACCCCTCACTCGCCTATAGGCTAGAGTTGGGAGCCTGAGTTGCCGGAGACGATCATCATAGGAGAAATCTGCCATACCAGGGATTTGTTTGGTTGCACGCCTCTGAACATTTTCGATTGCTTCTATGTGTTTCACTAGATGGGGAGCCCATATCTGATTTGCGTACTCCAGGTGAGGGCGTACAAGACCAGTGTATAATAATTTAAAAGTTTTCACATCCATGTATTCCATAGTGCGCCTAATCAGCCCCATGATCGAGTTAGCTTTGTTAACTTTTTCAGTAATATGTTTATCAAAAGCTAGTTTGTTGTCAATGGTGACACCAATATCTTTTTCTTCTTCAGAGTATTTCAAGTTTGTTCCGTCCTCCTTGGCTTGTAGTTAAATTTGTCTATCTACTTTTCCCTATTCGCATGACCTTGCACTTGTCGGCTGTGGAAACACAGCATCCAACAGTCGTCCATTTCTGCATTTTGTACAAGTCATCTTGCAAAAGCTCACAATCCCCGACTTCCCTGATAGCCCTTGAGATCTTTGTATCATCAGCGAATAAGTAGATGGGCGTACCCTCCTGTGTTACCTCTGGTAAGTCATTGATGTATAAGACGAATAGGATCGGGGCCAAGCACTGACCCCTGGGAATACCACTTATCACTCTTTCCACTCGGGATATCTTAGTTGAAGCTACCATAACGCCACGTTAAATTCTGAATATATGTTTGCCCCCCCCCATCCTCAAAATGAATCGAAGCCCTGATAGAATTCAATAACGATATACACGAAAAAGTCAAAAACAAAAAATTATTTCGAAATGGAAAGTTTTAAAATTCATTAATCTCTAGTGATCAAGATGACATATAGCCTATGGCATGTAAACGATACAACAAATAGTTGATACTTGCAATTAAAATGCGCGAAATGAACTCTTTCGATATCAAAAATACGAAAAGTCTCTACCGTTGGACCGGGTTTTTCCCCACTCCCAGCTCCCCCCTCGGCCGGTTCGCTCCCTCGGGGGCTCTTGAACCACGTCTGGTCCCCCCCACTTTTTTTAATGGATTTGCGTCCTGCCAGCGCGCGCGCGAGCGGTGTGTGTGTGTGTGTGTGGTGTGTGTGTGTGTGTGTGTGTGTGTGTGTGTGTGTGTGTGTGTGTATGTGTGTGTGTGTGTGTGTGTGTGTGTGTGTGGTGTGTGTGTGTGTGTGTGTGTGTGTGTGTGTGTGTGTATCATGTGTGTGTGTGTGCTGTGTGCGTGCTGTGTGTGTGTGTGTGTGTGTGTGTGTGTGTGTGTTGTGTGTGTGTGTGTGTGGTGTACGTGTGTGTGTGTGTGTGTGTGTGTGTGTGTGTGTGTGTGTGTGTGTGTGTGTGTGTGTGTGCGCGTGCGTGTGTATACGTGCTTGTGTGTGTATATGAACCCGTATTGAATATAAAACAATGAAATCATAAAACTAGCTACACAGGTCTACTGATAACAATTTATTACATAAATCTATGCTGAGGTACCCCCTAACCATATTATATCCATATTCGTCACAAAATAGAATTCCTCTGGTGAGATATTGCGCATGAGCGCTCAACACTAACGTAGCACAGATTATGTACTGACGGGTATATGCAGCAGCACCCATACATGCAAGATTCTTCTCTTATTTTCTAAGTGAGGTCTACTGATAGAATCTTATCATATAAATCTATGCTAGAATACCTCCTCTTCATATTTAATGCATAATGTTTGCAAAATATTCTTCTTCTCGGGAGACATTGCGCATGCGCGAACACCGTTCCAGGCGTGCTAAGGGAGAGCGGGGTGGGAGACTGAGGAAAGACGGCAGGTTAGATAGCTGAGGAACGGTAGAAGAAGAAGAAAGCTGAGCGAGGATGCGATCCCAATAGATAAGGGGTATCTCAGCATTACAACTGTATTAGAATGTAATGAGTGACATAAAAGCGGTAAATAACGACACATAAGTAAATATGGTAACTTTGTAGCTCAACTGCGTTTATTAATTGAAAGCAATCGTTCACAACAACGATACAAGATGGCGCCCATGAAAACGTCCCAGACGATCCCAATTATATATTTTTTAAATAATAATAATAATAATAATAAAGACACATCATCGTTTAAAAATTGTATAGTATACTCTATAATATCACGTATATTAATCTCTTAGATAACATCACACGCCTCAATGGACCAATCCCCCAACGTTGTTCATGGACTGAAGTCCTCGCTAGGATTCATGTTGTGTACACATGATGTATGTACGGCTGCTTTCACCCCACCATCAGTAATAACGTATAAAAAAGTTTCGCTATGATCTACTGAATTCCAACATCATTCACATAAATAATTTGTTAAATATTATCATGATCTGCTAATCATATTCGAGCATTCGGCAATATCACATTCGTTACTATCGTTAAACATTTGCAATATTCGTAGTTCATTCTAAGGTCTCATGTTGAGTCCGAGGTCTGTCCATCATCGTTCATCGCTGGCTTCATCTAATCAATAGTAATCCCCGCTGAACATCATCGGCATTATAGTGGGCGACCACGGTCGCCTGTGATTCGATGGATGCTTATCCTCGCACGTGACGTTCTGGACATGAATAACTTACATAAATATCTTATCATGAAGGTTGACTTTGGAGGAAATTATAGTTCTGTGTTGGATTCGTACAGAGGTAAAACTTAATAACGACTACGAAAAGCTATGCTAGTTTTATTGATAGTCACTTTATTAGTTGTTAACTTTCTAATTCATAGCTGACTCGTTTAATCCACTTTCCTGGCGAGTGCCAAGGAAGAACGATATACAATGTAATGATACATTTGTGAAGATGCCTGTTTTATTTATACAATAATATAGTTTAAACTCGCTCATAACGTGTTTATTATAGGTTCGTACAGATTCAAGCCTCGGTTTACTTACCATCTGCGTTACCTCCTCTTCCAGCGCTATCTTCTCTAGAGTTGCCACGGAACATTCTTCTACCACGCTGACAGTCTTTTGCCATTTTGGTAAAGGCCTCGGGATTCCGTTCTAAAGTAAGTAAGGCGAAGTAAGTGAGATGCCGACAGTGGCAGGCGCCATTATTTCATTTATATTTCTGTAACACGAAAATAATATATTACGCATAATAAATTATTATAATACGGTATTAATACGATTAACTTTGCTGCCACCATTCATAATTCTTAATCCAAATTATGTCTTGGTAATTTTTAAACAGGTAGGAAGGCATATATAGTACGTACCAAAAATCTAACGGTTTCGAGTGGTGAGAAAGGGTAGGACTTGCTTGTCATAAATGGCAACCCACTTTTCAAGATGCGGGATAACCTGTCCACCTCCCATGCACAAAACCTACAAAGTGTTTCATTACGTAACATTAATATCTTTTCGCGGTTTCAGTTGCGGTTATAGCCATAGTTGTGGTAGTGACGATGATTGGTGACGCCAATGAAAACAACGACGATGACGATGATAAATTTTCCC
>NW_014577455.1:130774-134510 GCF_000485595.1 Priapulus caudatus
CCGTGCGGTGTATTTATGTGTTGCAGAATGAGCATTTTACTGGAATTTACGGGTAATTATCGGCAATAATAGCGTGAAATAGAGCTAGAGAAACATTAAGTCTTTGGTAGTAAATATATTTCGTGTTTATTTACCATTAAAGGGACAGTAGCCTCTAGGATTTTACTGCATACACATGTTAACTTACTGTATAACAAATCGTCTATACCCACACGTATTTGTTACCCAGATACCTAATTTAATTGTGTAATTATTTTACACATCAACGCTACGAACATTGAACGACGCCATGACATCCGCAACCGTGCTGCACCCTGAAAAAGTTGCGTATTTGCCAATTTAATTTTTGCGCAGTGTTACAGACCGAGGGCTAATCACAAAAGTGCAATTATATTTATACACTAAATGCTATTTAACCGAACGAATATTTTATTTTAGGGCAAATTATCCATATTATAACTGAAAACTATATGTCGTTTATAAGATATTACAATCCTTTTGCTTTTAAATGAAATAAATAAGAAACACCCTGCGTCTGTAGCCTTGGCTGGAAGTGGTTTTGCGCAACTTATCAGAGATCGTTTGCTTTGAGTGGCGCCACCGTCGTCTTGTAATCAAACTGTAGTCGTTAGTTTTAAAACATTTTTTAATAATATTTCTAATGGTGATTGAACCCGCTATGAAACTTTTAATCATACAAAATACTACAAAACCAGAACGAGATTGAACATCAGGAAATACTCATTTGTACATAGATCAGTGGATTTGTGGAACAAGCTTCCAGCATTAGTAGTAACAGCAAAATCAGTCAGGTCCTTTGAGGCAAGACTAGACAAACATTGGAGAAACCAGCCCCTATACTACGAGTATAGAGAATATATCCAAGCCACCAACCCTTAACACCGTGACATGGAAAATTGTCGAGACCTGACAGTAGAGGTTCTCCGAGGAGACCTAGAGTCAGAAGAAAATCTATGTTTAAAAAAAAAAAATCTTTATGTATCTCTTAAGTTTATCTCAAAACAAAATTTAAACTTGACACTTTTCACATGTACTGGAATTACAACCATTCACTGAGTGAAACATCTTTCTTTTCATGGATACTAAAGCCTGAGATAAAAAAGGAGTGGAATCCCCGTTTTCTTTAAATGCAGTAGCCCTCATTTGCAAAGCATCGTGGGAGGTCTCGAACAAATTTAGGCTCATTGTAACGAAGACTCATCAAAGTAAACATATCACAGCATTGGATTTATGGTTATAATGTGACATTTAAATGAGAAATTAAACGTTTTCCCCTTAAAGCGACTCCTGGAAGACGCATTAAGAACTGAAAGAAAATATCCTGATGCCAATTGGCATCTTCAAATGGAATTTTATGGAAATTGGGAGGGTACGCAATTGAGGGCTACTGCCTTTAATGTAAACACTGTAACTAAAGTAATAGACATTTGTTTACACTGTATCTAAAATGAATGACACTACGAATACCGTCTTGACCCTGTATCTCTTAACCCGTAAACTGCTGAAGGATTTTTTTGATTTTGGAAACTTTTCATGTTCACTCCTAAAAAGTTTAGGAAATTCAGGCTTGATCGATGATATCTCTATGTACCTGCATTATTACCTTCGCCAGGGGGTTGGCAGGAGGTTATGTTTTTACCGGCGTGTGTTTGTTGGTTTGTGCGTGTACAGCCTAACTGAAAAAGTTATGGACGGATTGTCATAAAATTTTCAGGATAGGTCAGAAATCGCCTAACTTAGAATTGATGAGATTTTGGTGGTGATCCGGATCCAATTAATTAATAAAATTTTCAGAATAGGTCAGAAATGGGGTATCTTAGAATTGATTACATTTTGGTGGTGATCCGGATCCAATAAATTATTTAATTAATTAATTAATTAATTAAAATTTTCACAGTGAGAGAATTGAACTGCCTTGGCGGAGGTCTGTGCTCTCCGAGTGCTCTAGTTATCATTGCATTTGGTATCATTAGAAAGCCTGTTCATTTCCCTCCACAATGATGTCCCATTTGCAATGATTATGCAGAGGGGATGTGCAGTTCAACTGAATATGCAGTACAGCTCGAAACAAGAGTCAATATAAAGGAGAATACACATTTGACAATAGCAATGCATTTTGCAACATTTCACTTATTACAGAAATTGATGCTGAGATATCCCCTGACCAAACTAAATAAATTTTCATCACAAAATAAAACTCATCTGGTGAGATATTGCGCATGCGCTAAAACAGTAACATAGCCAGGTTATGTACGGAATTGTATATGCAGTGGGGACCTTACATGCAAGGTCATCAAATAAATCTATGCTAGGATGACCCCTCTTCATTTTAAATTCATAATGTATGCAAAATATTATTCTTTTCGGGATATATTGCGCATGCGCGAGCACCGTTTCAGGCGTGCAGTACGCCCTAAATAAAAGTACGTATTAAACCCATAGCTTGCTGAGGGAGAGAGGGGTGGGAGACTGGAGGAATGCGGCAGGGAAGATAGCTGAGAGGCGGTAGAAGAAGAAGGATGCTGAGCGGGCGGCAAGGAAGACAAGGGAAAGGCGGGCGGGGATGAAGTAGGAGTTTTTCACCCCAAAGGCTAGGGCGCTCGCCTAATTATAAACACAGGTCTAACGATTAGAATTTATTAAAGAAACCTATGTTGAGATATCCCATGACCATACTAAATGCGTTTTCATTACAAAATATAACTTCTCTGATGAGATATTCCGCATCGCTAAAACAATAACGTAGTCAGGTTATGTACTGACTGGTATATGCAGTGGGGACCTTTCATGCAAGGTCTGCTTCCTATTTCTGAAGTGAGGTTTACTTATAAAATTGTTGCATATAAATCTATGTCAGGATAATTCCTCTTCAATTTAAATTCATACTGTTTGCAAAATATTCTTTTTCTCGCGAGATAGTGCGCATGCGCGACCACCGTTTCAGGCTTGCAGTACTGCCTAAATAAAAGTACGTAATATAGCTTGATGAAAGAGAGAGGGGTGGGAGACGGAAGGAAGGCGCAAGGAAAAATAGCTGACAGGCGGTGGAAGAAGATAGAGGCTGAGCGTGCGACAACGGAGACCAGGGGAAGGGCGGCCGAGGATGAAGTAGCGATTTTGAACTCTACAGGATAGGGCGCTCTCCTTATTATAAACCCAGGTCTTCTGATAAGTATTTATTACACAAATCGATGCTGAGATACCCCTCTGATCATACTAAATGCATTTTCATCACAAAATAAAACTCCTCTGGTGAGATATTGCGCATGCGCTAAAACAGTAACGTAGCCAGGTTATGTACTTAATGGTATATGCAGTGGGGACCTTACATGCAAGGTCTGCTTCCTATTTCTGAAGTGAGGTCTACTAATGACATTTTATTATATGAATCTATGCTAGGATTACCCCTCTCAATTTTAAATTCATAATGTTTGCAAAATATTTTTTTTCTCGGGAGATATTGCGCATGCGCGAGCACCGTTTCAGACGTGCAGTACGGCCAAAGGAAAAGTACGTAAATATAGCTTGCTGAGGGATTGAGGGGTGGGCAACTGAAGGAAGGTGGCAGGGAAGACAGCAGAGGGGCAGTGGAAGGAGAAGGAGGCTGAGCGTGCGACAATGGAGACAAAGGGAAGGACGGGCGGGGATAAAGTAGGAGTTTTGCACCCTACAGGCTAGCGCTCTCCTACCTATAAACACAGGTCTACTGATAATA
>NW_014577455.1:134535-142898 GCF_000485595.1 Priapulus caudatus
ATGGCTGGCTGCGATGTGCTAGCTGTGCTAATGGCTGGCAGCGATGTACTAGCTGGTGCTAATGCGCTGCGAGCGATGTACGGTAGCTGGTGCTAATGGCTGGCAGGCGATGTACTAGGCGGTGCTCTAGATGCTGGCTGCGGCAGTGTACTAGCTGGTGCTAATGGTTGGCTGCGATGTGCTAGTGGTGCTAATGGCTGGCAGCGATGTATTAGCTGGTGCTAATGGTTGGCTGCGATGTACTAGCTGGTGCTAATGGCTGCAGCGATGTATTAGGCTGGTGCTAATGGCTGGCGCGATGTACTAGTGGTGCTAATGGCTGGCAGCGATGTACTAGCTGGTGCTAATGCTGGCCAGCGATGTACTAGCTGGTGCTAATGGTTGGCTGCCGATGTACTAGCTGGTGCTAATGGTGGCTGGCGATGTACTAGCTGGTGCTAATGGCTGCTGCGATGTACTAGCTGGTGCTAATGGCTGGCTGCGGTGTCCAGCTGTGCCAGCGACTCCGCTCCCTCACGCCGTCAACACACGCGTGTACCATGACCATCTAGATTCTATCAGGAGTCTATCAATAGACTCCTGATCGATAGACTCCTGATTCTATACTATACAGTTATATATCGTAGATATGTTGTGTGTTACTGAACGTATAGATGTGTTCGCCGCGTGTGTGTGTGCGTGTATATATATATACATAATATACGTATATATACACGTATACATATGCACACACATACACATTACACACGCACGCACGCGCACAGACACGCAAACACCATGCACGCACGCACGCACACACATACACACGCAACACACATGCATGCACGCGCGCGCGCGCGCACACACACACACAACACACACACACACACACACACACACAAAACACCATGCACGCAGCGCGCGCACACACACACACACACACACACCCACACACACGCAAACACCGTGCACGCACGCCGCGCAACACACACACACACACACACACACACAAACACACTGCACGCACGCGCGCGCACACACACACACACACACACACACACACACACACAACACACACGCAAACACCATGCACGCAGCGCGCGCGCACAACACACACACAACACACGCGCGCACACCATGACGCAGCGCGCGGCACACACACACCACACACACACACACACACACACACACAGACGTATAGAATACTAAGCTACTATACGTGTAGATATATAGGCTGGTCTACACAGACATATAGAAACTGCTACTATGCGTGTAGATATTATAGGCTGTCTACACAGACGTATAGAGACTAAGCTACTATACGTGTAGAATATATAGGCTGCGTCTACACAGAGTATAGAGACTAAGACTACTATACGCTATAGATATATAGGCTGGTCTATACAGACGTATAGAGACTAGCTACTATACGTGTAGATATTATAGGCTGTCTACACAGACGTATAGAGACTAAGCTACTATACGTGTAGATATTATAGGCTGGTCTACACAGACGATAGAGACTCAAGCTACTATACGTTAGAATATATAGGCTGGTCTACACAGACGTATAGAGGCTAAGCTACTATCGTGTAGATATATAGGCTGGTCTACACAGACGTATAAAGACTAAGCTACTATACGTGTAGATATTATGGCTGTCTACACAGACGTATAGAGACTAAGCTACTATACGTGTAGATATAATAGGCTTGGTCTACAAGACGTATAGAGACAAGCTACTATACGTGTAGATATATAGGTGGTCTACACAGACGTATAAAGACTAAGCTACTATTACGTGTAGATATTATAGGCTGGTCTACACAGACGTATAGAGACTAAGCTACTATACGTGAGATATTATAGGCTGGTCTACACACGACGTATAGAGCTAAGCTACTATACGTGTAGATATATAGGCTGGTCTACACAGACGTATAAGACTAGGCTACTATACGTGTAGATATTATAGGCTGGTCTACACAGACGTATAAAGACTAAGCTACTATTACGTGTAGATATTATAGGCTGGTCTACACAGACGTATAGAGACTAAGCTACTATACGTGTAGATATTATAGGCTGGTCTACACAGACGTATAGAGACTAAGCTACTATACGTGTAGATATATAGGCTGGTCTACACAGACGTATAGGACTAAGCTACTATACGTGTAGATAATAGGCTGATCTACACAGACGTATAGAACTAAGCTACTATACGTGTAGATATATAGGCTGGTCTACACAGACGTATAGAGACTAAGCTACTATACGTGTAGATAATAGGCTGGTCTACACAGACGTATAGAGGCTAAGCTACTATACGTGTAGAATATATAGGCTGGTCTACACAGACTGTATAGAGACTAAGCTACTATACGTGTAGAGATATAGGCTGGTCTACACAGACGTATAGAGACTAAGCTAACTATACGTGTAGATATTAAGGCTGGTCTACACAGACGTAAGAGACTAAGCTACTATACGTGTTATATTTATAGGCTGGTCTACACAGACGTATAGAGGCTAAGCTACTATACGTGTATATATATAGGCTGGTCTACACAGACGTATAGCGGCTAATTTACGCGGCATTGCGCGCACGCTGCGTGCATGATGGAATATTGCAGCTTTGATCTCTCCCTCGTATTAATTAAATACAGGAGACCGTGCAGTGCGCAGGCCGCCGTTACGAACGCCGTGTCGCGTGAGTGAGTGAGGCCAGCAGGCTACTGCTGCTGCTGCTGCTGCTGCTATATACTGGCATGTACGCGACCACCGCTCGCCCACATTCATACATACATATATATATAATATATATATATATATATATATATATATATATATATATATAATATATATATATACATATATATATGTGCATATATATTAGCATAATATACATGCGGCCGCGGTGAATATATTGCGCTACAGCTGGAGGGGTTGATGAATGACTCAGGGGCTGTGGGGCGGACGGCGGCGACGACGACGACGACGACACGATGACGACGACAATGATGATGATGATGATGATGACGACGACGACGATGACGACGACGATGATGATGATGATGACGACGACGGCGACGACGATGATGATGATGATGACGGCGGCGACGACGGTGACGACGACGACGACGATGACAATGACGGAGGGTTTGCTGGTGAATTGGTAAATGTCACCGTGTAGCTGGGGACTGTTCTAGTGTCTGCCGCGAAGTTGCGAACACAGGAAGCGCTGTAGAAATCATGTGTCCACGTGTTGCCGGACACTGGTCATTGCCGGTGGTGACCAGCTACAGATAAGACAAGGCAGTTAAGACATGCTGCGTGCGCCGCGTGGGTGTATCTACGTCTACGTTTACCGCTGTCGCGTATTGCCGGACACTGGTCATTGCCGGTGGTGACCAGATACAGATAAGACATGCTGCGTGCGCCGCGTGCGTGTATCTACGTCTACGTTTACCGTCGCGTATTGCTGGACACTGGTCATTGGCGGTGAGACGTGGACCAGCTACAGTAAGGGAAGATAAGACAAGGCAGTTAAGACATGCTGCGTGCGCCGCGTGCGTGTATCTACGTCTACGTTTACCGTCGCGTATTGCTGGACACTGGTCATTGCTGGTGGTGACCAGACACGGGAGTCCGGTCGTGATTCGACCTCAGTGTGTGCAAATACTCATAAGGTGTGCGTTGACACGCGTGTGGTGTGTGCGTGTGCGCGTGTGCGCGTGTGCGCGTGTGCGCGTGTATGTGTGCATGTGTGCGTGCGTGCGTGCGTGTATGTAAGCGCGCGTGCGTGTTCGTGCGTGCGTGCGTGCGTGTATGTAAGCGCGCGTGCGGGCGTGTTCATGCGTGCGCGTGTGCGTGTGCCTGTGTGTGTGTGTGCATTCGTGCGTGCGTGTGTGCGCGTGCGTGCGCGCGCGTGTCAGGATTAGGAAAAGTTTGCTGGCATGCCTATCGGGTACGTACGTACATCGCGACTTGAAGAGGCGACGCGATGTGTCGCTTCCTGTTGCTAGCACGCGAAAAAGCGGAATCCGATGTGACACATGCGCACTACCGGGGGCAGGCACGCACACGCACGCACACTACGCTGTTATTTGCCCGCAGGACCGCCGCATACGTGACATAAAGGCATTACGTGTGTGCGCAGAAGCGCTATTGATTTTTGGAGTATTAGCGTATACCCCCTCCCCCTCCCACCCGTCCTCCCGCGCATGTTCGTGCGGGGGGAGGGGGGTCTAGGAAGCCATACGTATAGAAATGACGTACGTGCATGGGCTCGTTTGTGATACGCGTGTGTACGCGCTGATGTGCGTGCGTGCGTGCGTATGTATGCACGCGCCGATGTCCGTACGTGCGTGCGTGCACGTTTCTTTTGAAACGGCGAGCTCGTTAAGAAAATTATTAAATCAGTTGGGAGGAGCGTGAGAAGCAGACGAAGGCAGAGGGAGATTCTCGTGGAGCTTGTAAAGGGAGAATGGGAACTCACATAAGGGAGGGGGGGCTCGTAAGGGAAATGGGAACTTGCAAGGGAGAATTGGTTGAGTGGGGGAATGTTTAAAATTGAGGGAAATCTATGAAGGCAGAATTTATGTCTTCATAGAGACCGTCATCGCAGCATCATCCTTTACGAGTGCTACTCATCCTTGTACGCGAAATAAATTTATCCAAGTCGTCCGATTCGTTACCATCGGTTAGAAATATGCGATAGAAATTTGAGATGGCAGGCCCTTTTTGCAGGAAAGCCACTTCCGAGTATCGATAGAGGGAATTGAACGGCTGCGGCAGCAATTCGTCGCGCGTTTCTTGCTGATAAGCGGATCACGTCAAAGCATATGAAGATTCTTAGGATGCGGAATCTCTTTCTGCGCTCATGTCATTAGAGAGCGTTGAAAGCGACTGCATTCCGCGGGCGTGCGTGCGTGCTGTGCGTGCGCGCGTGCGTAGGGTCTATGTGCTTGCGTTCGTACTGTGAGTGCGTGCGTGCGTGCGTGCGCGCGTGCGTGATGTGCGTGCGTGCATGCGTGCGTGCGTGTTGTGCGCGCGTGCGTGCATGCGCGTGCGTGTGTAGGGTCTATGTGCTTGCGTTCGTGCTGTGAGTGAGTGCGTGCGTGCGTGCGTGCGTGCATGCGTGCGTGCGTGCGTGCGCGCCTGCGTAGGGCCTATGTGCTTGCGTTCGTGCGTGCGCGCGCGCGTGCGTAGGTCCTATGTGCTTGCGTTCGTACTGTGAGTGCGTGCGTGCGTGCGTGCGTGCGTGCGTGCGTGCGTGCGTGCGTGCGTGCGTTGTGCGTGCGTGCGTGCGTGCGTGCGTGCGTGCGTGCGTGATGTGCGTGCGTGCATGCGTGCGTGCGCACGTGCGTAGGGCCTATGTGCTTGCGTTCGTGCGTGCTGTTCGAATCCTCCGTGCATGTTGTTGATGTAGACGTATGTGCACCCGCTGTGTGTGCGTGCGTACGTACGTGAGTGCGTGCGTGCGTGCGTGCGTACGTGCGTGCGTGCGTGCTGTGCGAATCCTCCGTACATGTTGTTGATGTAGACGTATATGCACCCGCTGTGCGTGCGTGCCTGGCGTGCGTGCGTGCGTGCGTGCCTGGCGTGCGTGCGTGCGTGCGTGCCTGGCGTGCCTGGCATATGAGTAACAGTTAGAGCATGTGAGTAGTACCTACCGCCGCCATGTAACAGTTATGCCGTGCAACGCCGTGCATAGATGCAGAGTAGCTTGATGAAAGCTGTGGCCAACCTTAGTGCACCAGGAGTACGGCACCCCAGCGATAATCACGATAAAGTTGATTTGTGAATGAAAGAAAGAAGCATGCGGCTGTCAAAACAAAATTTAATATTTGAGGTAATTAGAGGTGAACACTAACCGCGGTTATTGTACCATCTGTCATTACGTCATTATGTGCTAATCACGCCACGCGAATCATTATACCGCCGGATATAAATTGTGAATGTCATTTTAGTGTTGGTTTGGAATGAAATCTGACATCGTAACAGCGACAATGACAGCGCAATCTGTCTCCATGGTGGGTGTCATGTATCCAGTACGTAAAGAACCGCATACATTAAATATTGCATGCATGAAATATAATGCATATTATTATTGCATATATTATATATATATATTGTATCATATATATCATTATATATTATTATTGCTTGGATATAATGAAAATGCAGTCGTGGCGTACGTTTTGCTGCTGCGGTGAGGATGACACAACGGTTGTCGTAAATGATGAAGCCAGAAATAGTCGAGGTATCATCGATGCAACATGAGTTTATGTTGTCCGGTGTACATTCTTTTTCATACTTTGCATTTGTGGCTGTAGATGAGGCTTGGACTGTCTCTATGAGACGCAGATCTACGGTATACTACCCCCATGTTTCATACTTTGTATTTATACTGTGTCTGTAGGGGAGGCCTGGAGTGTCTCTATGTGACACAGTTCTACTGCACTACGGCCCATGTTTAATTATATGATAAATTAATCGCTTTTAAATAACGATGCCGGGAGATTAGTTAAGTGTCAATAAATCATGAATTTTAACGCATAAATATTCTTCCAGAGGGCACTCCTTATTTGGACATTCTGGCATGCAGCAGCCGTGAGCCAATGATAAAGCTAATTCCACGTCTTTGATGTAGTTCACCTATTGTCACGTATGTTGGAGACATTTTAACGTAACGAGTAAAAGATCACGTTTAAATGTCGGCCGTATCGCATGCGTTCGCGTTTCAACGAAGGCAATTTTAGAACGGTCACGCGGTTTAAAAGATTGTTAAGCCGTTCGGTTTGAACTTTCACGTGAAGTAAATTGTTAAAATGGCGGCATTGCGTAACTTGTTTGACATTTAAAGCGGGGCCCACACACACGTTCGCGTGCATACGTTTTTGCGGCCGCGGCAGGAAATCACGTACGCTGTTAATATTTGACATGCAGGAACGAGCGTGATAGTGATATTCAAATATATATATATATATAGAATGTCCATCATTCGTGAGAGACGGGTGCACCATACAGTTGCGCGCTAGTTTTTCGCTTGTTTGTTTTGTAACAACGGGCGTTGAATCGATATTGGTTTGTTGAGAGTCAGGCCTGGCAGTTTGTTTATGCTTTTCACCATGAGGCTCATAAACGTTGCTATAATCTCCGTATAATGTATAATGAAAGAAACCCACGGAAGCGTTAAAACACGACTTCACGTGTGAATGTACAGTCACGGATATCTCCTCCGCTATATAACGCATTTTGAACATGAAAGTAATTTTGAGGTAAAAGGATTGGTTTTAAACGGGTTCGCCTATATATGTTGCTCAGGTTTGCGAAATGCACTCATTTTCTGTCGCTGGATTTTCTGTGTGGAAGTGCGTGCCGCACGAGGCTTCTAGTAAATTATCTCTCGTCTGCACAGCATCCCGATCTGGCGTCTCAGGCGCTCGTCAATATAGATGCTCTATTGTCCAACGCCATTTTGAGCCGCAAAATTCAGGAGTGAATAAAAACAACCCATATTTTTTTTGTTTTTCATTCACTTTTGATATAATCAGAGAGGAACGACGTGATACAGGAAGGAGGGAGTACGTGAATGGAGATCTTTATATGCATGTACTCCTGATATGCTCAAGGGTAAATGATGAAACGATCTTCATTTTATCGTGCACTCACTGATGTTATTAGTAAAAGTGTAGAATTCTAATTAGCGTGACCTTGACGGGTAACTTAGCCAATGTAGCCAAAAAATACTTTGGGCTCTTAGCTGGCCTCTTATCGGACCAGAGCAGCACAGCTAGTAGCACTAGTGTGTTAGGTTGCTTAAACCTTGGGATAGCTGCGGTCGTAGATTCGGTATCAGTGACTGTAATTTCACGAGTACCGGTTTATTGACCAGTCTTTGTTTGACTTAGAGTTGAGAGCTCTCGTTAGAAACAGTGAATCTAGTTGAACTTAAAACATGCAAGGAACCTATAGGGTCAAGTATCTCTTTAATGTTTTGTAACCTATATATAATGCATCGAGTGAATGCAGTCTGAAATCCCGACATTTCGATATCGATTAGGCGTGAAAAGTACATGTTTGATCAGTCAAGTATCGCTGCTATGCAAACGAAAGCGGCTTCATTCTTCACCTTCTCCGTTTCTCCCATTAAATGATTATGTCGTTAAGTTGCACAATGTTTTTGTTCGGTCGATTTTAAATTTAATCAGTCGACGAAAGGCCCGACAATGGGCTGTCACATTGTTGTACGTATGTACGCGTTCGGTCGAAATATCACGCGAGTACTTGCAAGCGCAGTCGCTAATGATTGCCTGTCGTAGTCTCGCCAGAGAGAGAGAGAGAGAGAGAGAGAGAGAGGGAGAGGGAGAGAGAGA
>NW_014577455.1:144003-146300 GCF_000485595.1 Priapulus caudatus
AGAGAGAGAGAGAGAGTGAAAGAAAGGGGGAGAGAGCGAGAGAGACAGAGAGAGAGGTTCATGAAAGATGGCCGATAGATATCGGGGGAGGGGGAGGATTCCCTCTCCCGCGACTGCTCTCGTGACGGCGATGTGATTGCCTATTGAGACAGCTGCGTGGCTGATTGGTCGCCTTCTAATGAGATTGTCTCCCAGGTGGGCTGCTGGCTTCGTCGCCATAGCCGCTACTGCTGTGCAGTGCACACAATTCTCGGCGTGCGTCGGTGCATGCCTAGCCAATTTCGAGTGACATTGATGAGTCGCGCACCGACCCTGGTAAAGTCGCGCAGGATCTGCGTCTCGTTCTTTCCTCCCATTAAATTCTTTCCCCATAAAATTCTTCCCCCGCCATCAAATTCTTCCCCCTCCATCAAATTCTTCCCCCCATCAAATTACGTCTTCTAAATCTTACTTGACGTTCCCTGCCTGACGTATAGCAGATGTATTATCAGGCGCTAATAATGACAAATTTGTCATAATATTTTTCATTATTAGCTCCTGGTATTATGTATATATATATATATAGAGAGAGAGAGCGGTTCGTGCTCGCTGTATCTAATATACGTGCTAAGGCAGCGTACACACAGACATTGCTAACCGAAATTTCTTCTGTGTGTGAAATCTAAATGTGAGGGATCAGGGATGGCTGGCTGTCTTTAGCCGTGTATCGCGGATCGCAGGCGGGGATGGATTCTAATCTGTGCTGCTGGATGCTGCGGGGATGTTGTTTCAGATGGCGATATGAAGAGGAAGGAAAAGCGGGAAGGTGGGATATGATTTCTACCAGCCGGTTTGATTCCTGATACATATCAGGAACAGATTTGTTAATGATGATGCGTTCCTTGATGCCATCACAAGTCTTGCTCGCTATATTCGTTGCCGTTAACCACCGCTGCGCTATACGGAAGAGACACTATAAGAGACGCTACTAGAATGTAACGTGGTTATGAGTTCTAAGTGAACAGAATAAACGCATTGCATTTATTTTATAGTCGTAGATTCGTTGTTCGAAACCATTTCTACGTGTGTGGTTTAGTTACCAAGAAATAAGTTGTGTGTGCGTGTGTGCGCGCGTGCGTGCGTGCGTGCGTGTGTGCGTGTGTGCGCGCGTGCGTGCGTGCGTGCCTAGGCACAAGACCATCAATATCTATACGCGATGTAAGTATCAAATTACTGTAGACACATTTCATTATGAATGTCGAATATTCATGAGTGCACAGCAAATTTGCCTCACTCGGCATGTAGTTATCTTAATGGCACCGGAATATTCATTGCAGTAAGTTCCAGTAGTAGTCTGAACGCCATCGATATCTGATTGATGTTTGAAAATGCGTCTCATTTCCTCATTCCATTAAATACGCCATGAAAGTTACCCATGCAACAAATATTGTAACGACAATGGTAGAAATGTCGACTTCAAATATCCTATATAAACTTTCATATATATATATATATAAATATATATATAAAACTAAATAACTATGATAAAATATATTTAACAAAATATATGAATTCGAAGATTCACACATTGCAGTGACAATATCGTACGCGCCGAATACATTCATATTGAACCTCGCTGAAAGTGTCTTGTAACGTCCGATTCGAAAGACGCACAAGGTCTATAGTATTATGCTTACATCCCAACATCACACACACGCGCTGATATCCTTCTCGAGTAACACGAAAGAAAAAAATCTGTCACACAATCGCGACGGAGCTGATAAACCAAATAAAAGCAAATTCCAGCACAGAATAAAAGTATAGTAAGAAAGATTACACCTATAGACGTAGGAATATTCCGTTAGTTAATTGGTTTGTAACTCCGTCGCGACTGCGTGACAGGTTTTTTCCCCTTTCGTGTTATTTAATTAGGAAAACAGTAAAGATTCGAGTAAAGACAAGAAAATCTATAGTAATTAGAGGCGGTTTTGTTACAAGGAAAATCTGAACCGATTACCTTACATTTTTACCCTTCTTTTTTCGCTAGCAGAAATTATCAGGAACTAACAAAATTTGACTCTAGCATGGTCATGTGCCCCAACCATTTCTCGGAACATTATACCTATTGGCATTCCTTATGTATATTACGTACTATAATTTTATAGCTCTTATCCTAATGCTAGAGTTGGCATGACTCTACTACCTTCATCATTATTCTGTTACATTAGACGTTGGTAGCCCTCGATTTTAATACTAACTAAGCAGCCGGACCAACTATTACTATCGGTTTATATATATATATAATATATATATATATA
>NW_014577455.1:146759-150977 GCF_000485595.1 Priapulus caudatus
TATATATATATATATATATATATATATATATATGTTTATATTCTGTAGGCCCTGTTAATAATAGTCAGCGTTTCTGTTTATTTTACGTGAAAAGTAACTCTCGCGCGCGCGCTCTAACTCTTGCCCACCAACATCGCTGGCTAACGAACCACGCATTTGTGCGGAGCGGCGGTACATTAGAGAGGAAATGTTAGGTTATGTCGGAGACACTCTAAATGCTCCTTGCAATTGTCCCCTCCCCATGCAGACATTACGGCAAATATAATAATCGTCGGATCATTGTAAGAATGCGTTCCAAGCAATGCAGGGTAATCATTGAGTATGTATGTAGGCGGAAGCTCGGCGCATGCGCAGGTGATCACGTGACAGAGCGTCACCCGCGTGTGCGCCCGCCGTATGTAAGGTCTATCTTACGTAGCTCTCCAATTTTCGTAGATAGAGAAAACGAGCGTGAACCAGTGAAATGAACGTTTCACGGACCGCGTTACAGAACTAACTAACTACACGCACCTCGACTCGTCTCCACTCTCGTTAAAACCTGGCTGGCTGCGCATCAAATTTTCACGCGTCGTTTCAGTGCACACTGCTATTTGTAGTGCCTAGCTGCTCTCTTCACGACCATAAAGTGACCCGAGTGTTCGAACAAGTTACTCACCATCCAATCATCCATCACCGAAACTTACCATGTCGTTAGGGTAGACATGGTGAGTTTCTATAGGAGCCTATAGAAAGTCACCATGTGGTTAGGTTAGCTCTTATAGAAACTCACCATGTGGTTAGGGTATTTCATATAGAAACTCACCATGTAGTTAGGGTATCTCATATAGAAACTCACCATGTCGTTAGGGTAGATCCAAGAAACTCACCATTTCGTTAGGGTAGATCCAAGAAACTCACTATGTCGTTAGGGTGGCCCCTATAGAAACTCACCATGTGGTTAGGGTAGCCCCTATAGAAAGTCGCCATGTCGTTAGGGTATCTCATATAGAAACTCACCATGTAGTTAGGGTATCTCATATAGAAACTCACCATGTCGTTAGGGTAGATCCAAGAAACTCACCATTTCGTTAGGGTAGATCCAAGAAACTCACTATGTCGTTAGGGTGGCCCCTATAGAAACTCACCATGTGGTTAGGGTAGCCCCTATAGAAACTCGATCATGTGTTTGAAGGGGACTCTAAGAAACGGTCGTTTGGTTTCGCAGTCGCGTTGCACCTATGACCAATGTTATCTTTGCGTTGAAATGTTAGGTTAGAGTTTAGGGTTAGGGTTGCAGTTGAGCTAAGTTAACCATAACTGCAAGCCTAATCGAAACCATAATGCCATCCCTTCCATAAACCTAACATTAAGCAAACCCTATGGGGGATAACTTTGTTGAGCCAATGGGCCACCCCATTGAAGGTTGGTAATACGTTTATTACAAGAAAGTGGTTTACGCATTACCTAGTTATACTAAGATTATCATCAAAATTGAGAAGAAACTAAAAGCATGCTTTCCATGCTTCCATGCTTTCCAACGGATATAATTGTACGCAGTTTCAATATTAATACGCCGTATCCGTTAAACGATTCACGTAGCATTTGCCCCGTTAATCATGCTATTTAATTTGTATAATAGCTATCAGGAGTGAAATAATATAGAGCCTATATAGAGTATATAATATAGACTCTATATAGGCTATATATATATATATATATATATATGTAGTTTATTATATATTATATAGTCTATAATTATTATTACACTCCTGTAACTATAACACGTGTGCTGACTATCAGTCATACCCTTGCTAGCTACGCTCACGTGTTCGGCTGCTTCTTAGGTTTAAGTGATTGGTTAAGTTATTTACACGTAGTAGTAGTAGTAGTATACGTAAGTGTGGCCGTCGCGTGTCTAATCCTGTCGTGATATATGGGTGAAATTTGCATAAATTTACGGGCGGTGCATCAGTGAAGCGGGGATGATGGAGACGAATCGATATTCACGCGCGACCGCTAAATAAATCAGCAAACGCGTAACCGAGCCGACTGGCGAGACATCTAGCGGAGACTAATCACATTACACAACTTGGGAGAGATGAGTTGATGTCTAGTAGTAGTTGTAGTAGTAGTTACTAGTAGTAGGGGGGGGGGGCTTATGTCGGGCTTGCGAGCCGACTCGACTGGAAGGAACTGGATTTCGAGCAACTGGAAGCGATCGGCAGCGACTAGTTGCGTCCAGTTGCTCACTGTTCTATTCCGAGCAACTAGTGGCGGCCAGTCGCAGGCAGGTCGCGTCGCACTACAGCGCTACGGTCGCAGTGAATTGCAGCCAGTTGCTTCCAGTCGAGTCGGCTCGCAAGCCCGACATTAAAGCGGCGTCTACACTATGCTAAAACCCGGGTTTACCGCATCTACACTGTTGCTAAAACGCGGGTTTTAGAGGTGGGTTTTGTAAAAACGCGGGTTTTACTAAAACGCGGGTTTTAAAAACCCGGGGTTTAGTTTATAGTGTAGACGCCGCTATATTATAATGCACAGCGCACGCGTGTCTTCTTACACGTCCGTGTCTCTGCCGCGTTTTCTCGTTATCCTCCGCACGTAGTGCAGCGGAGGATATTGTTTTCGTGCTCGTTTGTATGTGGCGGTGTGCGTGCGTGCGTGTGTGTGTGTGTATGTATGTGTATGTCTGTCCGCTCGATATCTTTGCACCCGTAAGAGGTAGACACTTCAAACTTGGTCCACATGTGCGTCTTATGGTGCGCTGGAACCCTATTGATTCTGAGTGACCTTGACCTTATTATCATATAATAATTAAGTATATTGTCATTAAGTATATTTCCAATGCTGGGTCATAGCGGAATGACCGTACCATTGCTAACGCGGGGCGGGGGTTCCAGGCGGTATTTCCAGGCGTGTTGTGTGTGGCAGAGTGTGTTCACTGCGCTGTAGAAGAAGCCAGTTCGTAGTTATGCATTCAGCATGCACATTGCACATTTGCAGATTTCATACAAATATACACGTACACAATTTCCCCATTTTAATTGTTTTAATTGTTTGCACAATGTATTTAGAGGTATAACATTCCTTCTTGTTCATATACATGTAGTTAAATGTGCATTAAACATGAATCAATATATCTGCTTTGCAAGTTACATGTATGTCTGAATGTGCATTTCTGTTCTATTAGAATTTACAAATCCAGGGAGCAAAAAAACATCCATAAATAAATGGCATCCGACAATGAATATCATACATACATGCACGTAAGCATCCAAAAACAAAAAGCCCAGGCAGATAGTCGATCGGTTCAGTACAAAAAAACAAACCAAGGTCAACGTCAACCATTACAAGTAGCAACCACAGCCTACAAAATATCACAGGTGTAGTGATCGCGTATGCGGAGGATTCGCACTCCTCGAGTGTCTTTCTAGTTGGTAATTCTAAAAGGACCGGCGTTTTGAATGAGCCGCAGATATCGGATGCGATGCGTAGTGCGCACTACTAGCATTTCCACAGGCACTTGAAGCGTTTCAACTGTAAACACACGCCGCCGCCATTGCGCGCACACTGACACACATATATATATATATATATAATATATATATATAATATATATGTGAGCATTTCTGTGTGCGGGGCGTACGCGCTAACTAGGAGTGGGGGGGGGGATTTCAGACGATATTACGGTTGCTCCGGTCCTGTTTGACATGACATGGGCCCCGGAGGGCAAGAGAAAAAGGGGAAGACCAAGGGAAGCATGGCGAAGGATAGGAGAAGATTAGGGTTTACATTAGGGTTTAAAACATCGAGGCAGAAGGAGCTGCCAAAGATAGAACGCCATGGAGAAATTTTATTTCCAGCCCTATTCTTTACAAGAAGAGAAGGAACCAAGAGATCCTGTTTAGTTGACTGCATGACAACACGATAGGCATTGGACGCGTGCTAGCGTATGATCTAGCGAGTAGCAGGCATGTACGTTACCGCGGCAACCGCCAGAGAGAGCGAGAGAGAGAGCCAGAGGAGAGAGAGCGAGAGAGAGAGATGGGGATGGAGATATAGAGATAGAGTGAGCGAGAGAGTGAGAAAGATATAGGGAGAGAGAGGGCGAGGGAGAGAGAGAGAGAGGAGGGAGGAGGAGAGAGAGAGAGAGAGGAGGAGAGTAGATAGTAGAGTAGTAGAGAGAGAGAGAGAGAGAGAGAGAGAGAGAGAGAGAGAGAGAGAGAGAGAGAGAGAGAG